>NW_027635238.1:0-27000 GCF_949748355.1 Melanostigma gelatinosum | reverse complement strand
CAAAGTAACTAAAAATTTTTTTTTTTTCCAAAGTAACTAAAAAAATTATTTTTTTTCCAAAGTAACTAAAAAAATATTTTTTTTTCCAAAGTAACTAAAAAAATATTTTTTTTTCCAAAGTAACTAAAAAAATATTTTTTTTTCCAAAGTAACTAAAAAAATTTTTTTTTTTCCAAAGTAACTAAAAAAATATTTTTTTTTCCAAAGTAACTAAAAAAATATATTTTTTTCCAAAGTAACTAAAAAAATATTTTTTTTTCCAAAGTAACTAAAAAAATATTTTTTTTTCCAAAGTAACTAAAAAAATATTTTTTTTCCAAAGTAATTAAAAAAATATTTTTTTTTCCAAAGTAACTAAAAAAATATTTTTTTTCCAAAGTAACTAAAAAAATATTTTTTTTTCCAAAGTAACTAAAAAAATATTTTTTTTTCCAAAGTAACTAAAAAAATATTTTTTTTTCCAAAGTAACTAAAAAAATATTTTTTTTTCCAAAGTAACTAAAAAAAAATTTTTTTTTCCAAAGTAACTAAAAAAATATTTTTTTTCCAAAGTAATTAAAAAAATATTTTTTTTTCCAAAGTAACTAAAAAAATATTTTTTTTTCCAAAGTAACTAAAAAAATATTTTTTTTTCCAAAGTAACTAAAAAAATATTTTTTTTTCCAAAGTAACTAAAAAAAAAATTTTTTTTCCAAAGTAACTAAAAAAATATATTTTTTTCCAAAGTAACTAAAAAAATTTTTTTTTTTCCAAAGTAACTAAAAAAATATTTTTTTTTCCAAAGTAACTAAAAAAATATTTTTTTTCCAAAGTAACTAAAAAAATATTTTTTTTTCCAAAGTAACTAAAAAAATTTTTTTTTTTCCAAAGTAACTAAAAAAATTTTTTTTTTCCAAAGTAATTAAAAAAATA
Organism: Melanostigma gelatinosum; assembly: GCF_949748355.1. Lineage (NCBI taxonomy): Eukaryota > Metazoa > Chordata > Actinopteri > Perciformes > Zoarcidae > Melanostigma > Melanostigma gelatinosum. Next base: position 26,088 of record NW_027635238.1, on the reverse strand, counting down.
TTTTTTTTTCCAAAGTAACTAAAAAAATATTTTTTTTTCCAAAGTAACTAAAAAAATATTTTTTTTTCCAAAGTAACTAAAAAAATATTTTATTTTCCAAAGTAACTAAAAAAATATTTTTTTTTCCAAAGTAACTAAAAAAATATTTTTTTTTCCAAAGTAACTAAAAATTTTTTTTTTTTTCCAAAGTAACTAAAAAAATATTTTTTTTTCCAAAGTAACTAAAAAAATATTTTTTTTCCAAAGTAACTAAAAAAATATTTTTTTTTCCAAAGTAACTAAAAAAATATTTTTTTTTCCAAAGTAACTAAAAAAATATTTTTTTTCCCAAAGTAACTAAAAAAATATTTTTTTTTCCAAAGAAACTAAAAAAATATTTTTTTTTCCAAAGTAACTAAAAAAATATTTTTTTTTCCAAAGTAACTAAAAAAATATTTTTTTCCAAAGTAACTAAAAAAATATTTTTTTTCCCAAAGTAACTAAAAAAATATTTTTTTTTCCAAAGTAACTAAAAAAATATATTTTTTTCCAAAGTAACTAAAAAAATATTTTTTTTCCCAAAGTAACTAAAAAAATATTTTTTTTTCCAAAGTAACTAAAAAAATTTTTTTTTTTCCAAAGTAACTAAAAAAATATTTTTTTTTCCAAAGTAACTAAAAAAATATTTTTTTTTCCAAAGTAACTAAAAAAATATTTTTTTTTCCAAAGTAACTAAAAAAATATTTTTTTTCCAAAGTAACTAAAAAAAATTTTTTTTTTCCAAAGTAACTAAAAAAATTTTTTTTCCAAAGAAACTAAAAAAAAAAATTTTTTTCCAAAGTAACTAAAAAAAAATTTTTTTTTCCAAAGTAACTAAAAAATTATTTTTTTTCCCAAAGTAACTAAAAAAATATATTTTTTTCCAAAGTAACTAAAAAAATTTTTTTTTTCCAAAGTAACTAAAAAAATATTTTTTTTCCAAAGTAACTAAAAATAATTTTTTTTTTCCAAAGTAACTAAAAAAAAATTTTTTTTTCCAAAGTAACTAAAAATTTTTTTTTTTCCAAAGTAATTAAAAAAAAAAAAAATTTTCCAAAGTAACTAAAAAAATTATTTTTTTTCCAAAGTAACTAAAAAAATACTTTTTTTTTCCAAAGTAACTAAAAAAATATTTTTTTTCCAAAGTAACTAAAAAAATAATTTTTTTCCCAAAGTAACTAAAAAAATATTTTTTTTCCAAAGTAACTAAAAAAATATTTTTTTTTCCAAAGTAACTAAAAAAATATTTTTTTTTCCAAAGTAACTAAAAAAATATTTTTTTTTCCAAAGTAACTAAAAAAATATTTTTTTTTCCAAAGTAACTAAAAAAATATTTTTTTTTCCAAAGTAACTAAAAAAAATATTTTTTTTTCCAAAGTAACTAAAAAAAATTTTTTTTTTCCAAAGTAACTAAAAAAAATTTTTTTTTCCAAAGTAACTAAAAAAAATTTTTTTTTCCAAAGTAACTAAAAATTATTTTTTTTTCCAAAGTAACTAAAAAATATTTTTTTTTCCAAAGTAACTAAAAAAAAATTTTTTTTTCCAAAGTAACTAAAAAAATATTTTTTTTTCCAAAGTAACTAAAAAAATTTTTTTTTTTCCAAAGTAACTAAAAAAATATTTTTTTTCCAAAGTAACTAAAAAAATTTTTTTTTCCAAAGTAACTAAAAAAATTTTTTTTTTTCCAAAGTAACTAAAAAAATATTTTTTTTTCCAAAGTAACTAAAAAAATTTTTTTTTTTCCAAAGTAACTAAAAAAATATTTTTTTTCCAAAGTAACTAAAAAAATATTTTTTTTCCAAAGTAACTAAAAAATTTTTTTTTTTCCCAAAGTAACTAAAAAAATATTTTTTTTCCAAAGTAACTAAAAAAATTTTTTTTTTTCCAAAGTAACTAAAAAAATATTTTTTTTCCAAAGTAACTAAAAATAATTTTTTTTTTTCCAAAGTAACTAAAAAAAATTTTTTTTTCCAAAGTAACTAAAAAAAATTTTTTTTTCCAAAGTAATTAAAAATGTTTTTTTTTTTCCAAAGTAACTAAAAAAATTATTTTTTTTCCAAAGTAACTAAAAAAATACTTTTTTTTCCCAAAGTAACTAAAAAAATATTTTTTTTTCCAAAGTAACTAAAAAAATAATTTTTTTTCCAAAGTAACTAAAAAAATATTTTTTTTTCCAAAGTAACTAAAAAAATATTTTTTTTTCCAAAGTAACTAAAAAAATATTTTTTTTCCAAAGTAACTAAAAAAATATTTTTTTTCCAAAGTAACTAAAAAAATATTTTTTTTCCAAAGTAACTAAAAAAATATTTTTTTTTCCAAAGTAACTAAAAAAATATTTTTTTTTCCAAAGTAACTAAAAAAAAATTTTTTTTTTTCCAAAGTAACTAAAAAAAATTTTTTTTTTCCAAAGTAACTAAAAAAAAATTTTTTTTTCCAAAGTAACTAAAAAAATTTTTTTTTTCCAAAGTAACTAAAAAATTTTTTTTTCCAAAGTAACTAAAAAAATATTTTTTTTTCCAAAGTAACTAAAAAAATATTTTTTTTTCCAAAGTAACTAAAAAAAATTTTTTTTTCCAAAGTAACTAAAAAAATATTATTTTTTTCCAAAGTAACTAAAAAAATATTTTTTTTCCAAAGAAACTAAAAAAATATTTTTTTTTCCAAAGTAACTAAAAAAATATTTTTTTTTCCAAAGTAACTAAAAAAAATATTTTTTTTCCAAAGTAACTAAAAAAATATTTTTTTTTCCAAAGTAACTAAAAAAATATTTTTTTTTCCAAAGTAACTAAAAAAATATTTTTTTTTCCAAAGTAACTAAAAAAAAATTTTTTTTCCAAAGTAACTAAAAATTTTTTTTTTTTTCCAAAGTAACTAAAAAAAATATTTTTTTTTCCAAAGTAACTAAAAAAATATTTTTTTTTCCAAAGTAACTAAAAAAATATTTTTTTTTCCAAAGTAACTAAAAAAATATTTTTTTTTCCAAAGTAACTAAAAAAATATATTTTTTTCCAAAGTAACTAAAAAAATATTTTTTTTTCCAAAGTAACTAAAAAAATTTTTTTTTTTCCAAAGTAACTAAAAAAATATTTTTTTTCCAAAGTAATTAAAAAAATATTTTTTTTTCCAAAGTAACTAAAAAAATATTTTTTTTTCCAAAGTAACTAAAAAAATATTATTTTTTTCCAAAGTAACTAAAAAAATATTTTTTTTCCAAAGAAACTAAAAAAATATTTTTTTTTCCAAAGTAACTAAAAAAATATTTTTTTTTCCAAAGTAACTAAAAAAAATATTTTTTTTCCAAAGTAACTAAAAAAATATTTTTTTTTCCAAAGTAACTAAAAAAATATTTTTTTTTCCAAAGTAACTAAAAAAATATTTTTTTTTCCAAAGTAACTAAAAAAAAATTTTTTTTCCAAAGTAACTAAAAATTTTTTTTTTTTTCCAAAGTAACTAAAAAAAATATTTTTTTTTCCAAAGTAACTAAAAAAATATTTTTTTTTCCAAAGTAACTAAAAAAATATTTTTTTTTCCAAAGTAACTAAAAAAATATTTTTTTTTCCAAAGTAACTAAAAAAATATATTTTTTTCCAAAGTAACTAAAAAAATATTTTTTTTTCCAAAGTAACTAAAAAAATTTTTTTTTTCCAAAGTAACTAAAAAAATATTTTTTTTCCAAAGTAATTAAAAAAATATTTTTTTTTCCAAAGTAACTAAAAAAATATTTTTTTTTCCAAAGTAACTAAAAAAATATTTTTTTTTCCAAAGTAACTAAAAAAATAATTTTTTTTTCCAAAGTAACTAAAAAAATATTTTTTTTTCCAAAGTAACTAAAAAAATATTTTTTTTTCCAAAGTAACTAAAAAAAATTTTTTTTTTCCAAAGTAACTAAAAAAATATTTTTTTTTCCAAAGTAACTAAAAAAATATTTTTTTTCCAAAGTAACTAAAAAAATATTTTTTTTTCCAAAGTAACTAAAAAAATATTTTTTTTTCCAAAGTAACTAAAAAAATATTTTTTTTCCCAAAGTAACTAAAAAAATATTTTTTTTTCCAAAGAAACTAAAAAAATATTTTTTTTTCCAAAGTAACTAAAAAAAGATTTTTTTTTCCAAAGTAACTAAAAAAATATTTTTTTTCCAAAGTAACTAAAAAAATATTTTTTTTCCCAAAGTAACTAAAAAAAGATTTTTTTTTCCAAAGTAACTAAAAAAATATATTTTTTTCCAAAGTAACTAAAAAAATATATTTTTTCCCAAAGTAACTAAAAAAATATATTTTTTTCCAAAGTAACTAAAAAAATATTTTTTTTTCCAAAGTAACTAAAAAAATATTTTTTTTTCCAAAGTAACTAAAAAAATATATTTTTTTCCAAAGTAACTAAAAAAATATTTTTTTTTCCAAAGTAACTAAAAAAATATTTTTTTTCCAAAGAAACTAAAAAAAATTTTTTTTTTCCAAAGTAACTAAAAAAAAAAATTTTTTTCCAAAGTAACTAAAAAATTTTTTTTTTTCCCAAAGTAACTAAAAAAATATTTTTTTTTCCATTTTTTCCAAAGTAACTAAAAATTTTTTTTTTTTTCCAAAGTAACTAAAAAAATATTTTTTTTTCCAAAGTAACTAAAAATAATTTTTTTTTCCAAAGTAACTAAAAAATTTTTTTTTTTTCCAAAGTAACTAAAAAAAATTTTTTTTTCAAAGTAATTAAAAAAAAAATTTTTTTCCAAAGTAACTAAAAAAAATTTTTTTCCAAAGTAACTAAAAAAAATTTTTTTTTTCCAAAGTAACTAAAAAAATTTTTTTTTCCAAAGTAACTAAAAAAATACTTTTTTTTCCAAAGTAACTAAAAAAATTTTTTTTTTCCAAAGTAACTAAAAAATTTTTTTTTTTCCAAAGTAACTAAAAAAATATATTTTTTTCCAAAGTAACTAAAAAATATATTTTTTTCCAAAGTAACTAAAAAAATTTTTTTTTTCCAAAGTAACTAAAAAAAATATTATTTTTTTCCAAAGTAACTAATTTTCCAAAGAAACTAAAAAAATATTTTTTTTTCCAAAGTAACTAAAAAAATATTTTTTTTTCCAAAGTAACTAAAAAAAATATTTTTTTTCCAAAGTAACTAAAAAAATATTTTTTTTTCCAAAGTAACTAAAAAAATATTTTTTTTTCCAAAGTAACTAAAAAAATATTTTTTTTTCCAAAGAAACTAAAAAAATATTTTTTTTTCCAAAGTAACTAAAAAAATATTTTTTTTTCCAAAGTAACTAAAAAAAATATTTTTTTTCCAAAGTAACTAAAAAAATATTTTTTTTCCCAAAGTAACTAAAAAAATATTTTTTTTTCCAAAGTAACTAAAAAAATATTTTTTTTTCCAAAGTAACTAAAAAAATATTTTTTTTCCCAAAGTAACTAAAAAATATTTTTTTTTCCAAAGTAACTAAAAAAATATATTTTTTTTCCAAAGTAACTAAAAAAATATTTTTTTTTCCAAAGTAACTAAAAAAATATTTTTTTTTCCAAAGTAACTAAAAAAATATTTTTTTTTCCAAAGTAACTAAAAAAATATTTTTTTTTCCAAAGTAACTAAAAAAATATTTTTTTTTCCAAAGTAACTAAAAAAATATTTTTTTCCCAAAGTAACTAAAAAAATATTTTTTTTTCCAAAGTAACTAAAAAAATATTTTTTTTTCCAAAGTAACTAAAAAAATATTTTTTTTTCCCAAAGTAACTAAAAAAATATTTTTTTTTCCAAAGAAACTAAAAAAAATATTTTTTTTTCCAAAGTAACTAAAAAAAATTTTTTTTTTCCAAAGTAACTAAAAAAATTTATTTTTTTCCAAAGTAACTAAAAAAAAAAAATTTTCCCCAAAGTAACTAAAAAAATATTTTTTTTCCAAAGTAACTAAAAAAATATTTTTTTTTCCAAAGTAACTAAAAAAATATTTTTTTTTCCAAAGTAACTAAAAAAAATTTTTTTTTTCCAAAGTAACTAAAAAATTTTTTTTTTTTCCAAAGTAACTAAAAATTTTTTTTTTTTTCCAAAGTAACTAAAAAAATTATTTTTTTTCCAAAGTAACTAAAAAAATATTTTTTTTTCCAAAGTAACTAAAAAAATATTTTTTTTTCCAAAGTAACTAAAAAAATATTTTTTTTTCCAAAGTAACTAAAAAAATTTTTTTTTTTCCAAAGTAACTAAAAAAATATTTTTTTTTCCAAAGTAACTAAAAAAATATATTTTTTTCCAAAGTAACTAAAAAAATATTTTTTTTTCCAAAGTAACTAAAAAAATATTTTTTTTTCCAAAGTAACTAAAAAAATATTTTTTTTCCAAAGTAATTAAAAAAATATTTTTTTTTCCAAAGTAACTAAAAAAATATTTTTTTTCCAAAGTAACTAAAAAAATATTTTTTTTTCCAAAGTAACTAAAAAAATATTTTTTTTTCCAAAGTAACTAAAAAAATATTTTTTTTTCCAAAGTAACTAAAAAAATATTTTTTTTTCCAAAGTAACTAAAAAAAATTTTTTTTTTCCAAAGTAACTAAAAATAATTTTTTTTTCCAAAGTAACTAAAAAATTTTTTTTTTTCCAAAGTAACTAAAAAAAAATTTTTTTTTCAAAGTAATTAAAAAAAAAAAAATTTTTCCAAAGTAACTAAAAAAAATTTTTTTCCAAAGTAACTAAAAAAAATTTTTTTTTTCCAAAGTAACTAAAAAAATTATTTTTTTTCCAAAGTAACTAAAAAAATACTTTTTTTTCCAAAGTAACTAAAAAAATATTTTTTTTCCAAAGTAACTAAAAAATTTTTTTTTTTCCAAAGTAACTAAAAAAATATATTTTTTTCCAAAGTAACTAAAAAAATATATTTTTTTCCAAAGTAACTAAAAAATTTTTTTTTTTCCAAAGTAACTAAAAAAATATTATTTTTTTCCAAAGTAACTAAAAAAATATTTTTTTTCCAAAGAAACTAAAAAAATATTTTTTTTTCCAAAGTAACTAAAAAAATATTTTTTTTTCCAAAGTAACTAAAAAAAATATTTTTTTTCCAAAGTAACTAAAAAAATATTTTTTTTTCCAAAGTAACTAAAAAAATATTTTTTTTTCCAAAGTAACTAAAAAAATATTTTTTTTTCCAAAGAAACTAAAAAAATATTTTTTTTTCCAAAGTAACTAAAAAAATATTTTTTTTTCCAAAGTAACTAAAAAAAATATTTTTTTTCCAAAGTAACTAAAAAAATATTTTTTTTCCCAAAGTAACTAAAAAAATATTTTTTTTTCCAAAGTAACTAAAAAAATATTTTTTTTTCCAAAGTAACTAAAAAAATATTTTTTTTTCCAAAGTAACTAAAAAAATATTTTTTTTTCCAAAGTAACTAAAAAAATATTTTTTTTTCCAAAGTAACTAAAAAAATATATTTTTTTCCAAAGTAACTAAAAAAATATTTTTTTTTCCAAAGTAACTAAAAAAATTTTTTTTTTTCCAAAGTAACTAAAAAAATATTTTTTTTCCAAAGTAATTAAAAAAATATTTTTTTTTCCAAAGTAACTAAAAAAATATTTTTTTTTCCAAAGTAACTAAAAAAATATTATTTTTTTCCAAAGTAACTAAAAAAATATTTTTTTTCCAAAGAAACTAAAAAAATATTTTTTTTTCCAAAGTAACTAAAAAAATATTTTTTTTTCCAAAGTAACTAAAAAAAATATTTTTTTTCCAAAGTAACTAAAAAAATATTTTTTTTTCCAAAGTAACTAAAAAAATATTTTTTTTTCCAAAGTAACTAAAAAAATATTTTTTTTTCCAAAGTAACTAAAAAAAAATTTTTTTTCCAAAGTAACTAAAAATTTTTTTTTTTTTCCAAAGTAACTAAAAAAAATATTTTTTTTTCCAAAGTAACTAAAAAAATATTTTTTTTTCCAAAGTAACTAAAAAAATATTTTTTTTTCCAAAGTAACTAAAAAAATATTTTTTTTTCCAAAGTAACTAAAAAAATATATTTTTTTCCAAAGTAACTAAAAAAATATTTTTTTTTCCAAAGTAACTAAAAAAATTTTTTTTTTTCCAAAGTAACTAAAAAAATATTTTTTTTCCAAAGTAATTAAAAAAATATTTTTTTTTCCAAAGTAACTAAAAAAATATTTTTTTTTCCAAAGTAACTAAAAAAATATTTTTTTTTCCAAAGTAACTAAAAAAATAATTTTTTTTTCCAAAGTAACTAAAAAAATATTTTTTTTTCCAAAGTAACTAAAAAAATATTTTTTTTTCCAAAGTAACTAAAAAAATTTTTTTTTTTCCAAAGTAACTAAAAAAATATTTTTTTTTCCAAAGTAACTAAAAAAATATTTTTTTTCCAAAGTAACTAAAAAAATATTTTTTTTTCCAAAGTAACTAAAAAAATATTTTTTTTTCCAAAGTAACTAAAAAAATATTTTTTTTCCCAAAGTAACTAAAAAAATATTTTTTTTTCCAAAGAAACTAAAAAAATATTTTTTTTTCCAAAGTAACTAAAAAAAGATTTTTTTTTCCAAAGTAACTAAAAAAATAATTTTTTTCCAAAGTAACTAAAAAAATATTTTTTTTCCCAAAGTAACTAAAAAAAGATTTTTTTTTCCAAAGTAACTAAAAAAATATATTTTTTTCCAAAGTAACTAAAAAAATATATTTTTTCCCAAAGTAACTAAAAAAATATATTTTTTTCCAAAGTAACTAAAAAAATATTTTTTTTTCCAAAGTAACTAAAAAAATATTTTTTTTTCCAAAGTAACTAAAAAAATATATTTTTTTCCAAAGTAACTAAAAAAATATTTTTTTTTCCAAAGTAACTAAAAAAATATTTTTTTTCCAAAGAAACTAAAAAAAATTTTTTTTTTCCAAAGTAACTAAAAAAAAAAAATTTTTTCCAAAGTAACTAAAAATTTTTTTTTTTTCCCAAAGTAACTAAAAAAATATTTTTTTTTCCAAAGTAACTAAAAATTTTTTTTTTTTTCCAAAGTAACTAAAAAAATATTTTTTTTTCCAAAGTAACTAAAAATAATTTTTTTTTCCAAAGTAACTAAAAAATTTTTTTTTTTTCCAAAGTAACTAAAAAAAAATTTTTTTTTCAAAGTAATTAAAAAAAAATTTTTTTTTCCAAAGTAACTAAAAAAAATTTTTTTCCAAAGTAACTAAAAAAAATTTTTTTTTCCAAAGTAACTAAAAAAATTATTTTTTTTCCAAAGTAACTAAAAAAATACTTTTTTTTCCAAAGTAACTAAAAAAATATTTTTTTTCCAAAGTAACTAAAAAATTTTTTTTTTTTCCAAAGTAACTAAAAAAATATATTTTTTTCCAAAGTAACTAAAAAAATATATTTTTTTCCAAAGTAACTAAAAAAATTTTTTTTTTCCAAAGTAACTAAAAAAATATTATTTTTTTCCAAAGTAACTAAAAAAATATTTTTTTTCCAAAGAAACTAAAAAAATATTTTTTTTTCCAAAGTAACTAAAAAAATATTTTTTTTTCCAAAGTAACTAAAAAAAATATTTTTTTTCCAAAGTAACTAAAAAAATATTTTTTTTTCCAAAGTAACTAAAAAAATATTTTTTTTTCCAAAGTAACTAAAAAAATATTTTTTTTTCCAAAGAAACTAAAAAAATATTTTTTTTTCCAAAGTAACTAAAAAAATATTTTTTTTTCCAAAGTAACTAAAAAAAATATTTTTTTTCCAAAGTAACTAAAAAAATATTTTTTTTCCCAAAGTAACTAAAAAAATATTTTTTTTTCCAAAGTAACTAAAAAAATATTTTTTTTTCCAAAGTAACTAAAAAAATATTTTTTTTCCCAAAGTAACTAAAAAAATATTTTTTTTTCCAAAGTAACTAAAAAAATATATTTTTTTTCCAAAGTAACTAAAAAAATATTTTTTTTTCCAAAGTAACTAAAAAAATAATTTTTTTTTCCAAAGTAACTAAAAAAATATTTTTTTTTCCAAAGTAACTAAAAAAATATTTTTTTTTCCAAAGTAACTAAAAAAATTTTTTTTTTTCCAAAGTAACTAAAAAAATATTTTTTTTTCCAAAGTAACTAAAAAAATATTTTTTTTCCAAAGTAACTAAAAAAATATTTTTTTTTCCAAAGTAACTAAAAAAATATTTTTTTTTCCAAAGTAACTAAAAAAATATTTTTTTTCCCAAAGTAACTAAAAAAATATTTTTTTTTCCAAAGAAACTAAAAAAATATTTTTTTTTCCAAAGTAACTAAAAAAAGATTTTTTTTTCCAAAGTAACTAAAAAAATATTTTTTTTCCAAAGTAACTAAAAAAATATTTTTTTTCCCAAAGTAACTAAAAAAAGATTTTTTTTTCCAAAGTAACTAAAAAAATATATTTTTTTCCAAAGTAACTAAAAAAATATATTTTTTCCCAAAGTAACTAAAAAAATATATTTTTTTCCAAAGTAACTAAAAAAATATTTTTTTTTCCAAAGTAACTAAAAAAATATTTTTTTTTCCAAAGTAACTAAAAAAATATATTTTTTTCCAAAGTAACTAAAAAAATATTTTTTTTTCCAAAGTAACTAAAAAAATATTTTTTTTCCAAAGAAACTAAAAAAAATTTTTTTTTTCCAAAGTAACTAAAAAAAAAAAATTTTTTCCAAAGTAACTAAAAAATTTTTTTTTTTCCCAAAGTAACTAAAAAAATATTTTTTTTTCCAAAGTAACTAAAAATTTTTTTTTTTTCCAAAGTAACTAAAAAAATATTTTTTTTTCCAAAGTAACTAAAAATAATTTTTTTTTCCAAAGTAACTAAAAAATTTTTTTTTTTTCCAAAGTAACTAAAAAAAAATTTTTTTTTCAAAGTAATTAAAAAAAAAAATTTTTTTCCAAAGTAACTAAAAAAAATTTTTTTCCAAAGTAACTAAAAAAAATTTTTTTTTTCCAAAGTAACTAAAAAAATTATTTTTTTTCCAAAGTAACTAAAAAAATACTTTTTTTTCCAAAGTAACTAAAAAAATATTTTTTTTCCAAAGTAACTAAAAAATTTTTTTTTTTTCCAAAGTAACTAAAAAAATATATTTTTTTCCAAAGTAACTAAAAAAATATATTTTTTTCCAAAGTAACTAAAAAAATTTTTTTTTTCCAAAGTAACTAAAAAAATATTATTTTTTTCCAAAGTAACTAAAAAAATATTTTTTTTCCAAAGAAACTAAAAAAATATTTTTTTTTCCAAAGTAACTAAAAAAATATTTTTTTTTCCAAAGTAACTAAAAAAAATATTTTTTTTCCAAAGTAACTAAAAAAATATTTTTTTTTCCAAAGTAACTAAAAAAATATTTTTTTTTCCAAAGTAACTAAAAAAATATTTTTTTTTCCAAAGAAACTAAAAAAATATTTTTTTTTCCAAAGTAACTAAAAAAATATTTTTTTTTCCAAAGTAACTAAAAAAAATATTTTTTTTCCAAAGTAACTAAAAAAATATTTTTTTTCCCAAAGTAACTAAAAAAATATTTTTTTTTCCAAAGTAACTAAAAAAATATTTTTTTTTCCAAAGTAACTAAAAAAATATTTTTTTTCCCAAAGTAACTAAAAAAATATTTTTTTTTCCAAAGTAACTAAAAAAATATATTTTTTTTCCAAAGTAACTAAAAAAATATTTTTTTTTCCAAAGTAACTAAAAAAATATTTTTTTTTCCAAAGTAACTAAAAAAATATTTTTTTTTCCAAAGTAACTAAAAAAATATTTTTTTTTCCAAAGTAACTAAAAAAATATTTTTTTTTCCAAAGTAACTAAAAAAATATTTTTTTTCCCAAAGTAACTAAAAAAATATTTTTTTTTCCAAAGTAACTAAAAAAATATTTTTTTTTCCAAAGTAACTAAAAAAATATTTTTTTTCCCAAAGTAACTAAAAAAATATTTTTTTTTCCAAAGAAACTAAAAAAATATTTTTTTTTCCAAAGTAACTAAAAAAAATTTTTTTTTTCCAAAGTAACTAAAAAAATTTATTTTTTTCCAAAGTAACTAAAAAAAAAAAATTTTCCCCAAAGTAACTAAAAAAATATTTTTTTTTCCAAAGTAACTAAAAAAATATTTTTTTTTCCAAAGTAACTAAAAAAATATTTTTTTTTCCAAAGTAACTAAAAAAATTTTTTTTTTCCAAAGTAACTAAAAAATTTTTTTTTTTTCCAAAGTAACTAAAAATTTTTTTTTTTTTCCAAAGTAACTAAAAAAATTATTTTTTTTCCAAAGTAACTAAAAAAATATTTTTTTTTCCAAAGTAACTAAAAAAATATTTTTTTTTCCAAAGTAACTAAAAAAATATTTTTTTTTCCAAAGTAACTAAAAAAATTTTTTTTTTCCAAAGTAACTAAAAAAATATTTTTTTTTCCAAAGTAACTAAAAAAATATATTTTTTTCCAAAGTAACTAAAAAAATATTTTTTTTTCCAAAGTAACTAAAAAAATATTTTTTTTTCCAAAGTAACTAAAAAAATATTTTTTTTCCAAAGTAATTAAAAAAATATTTTTTTTTCCAAAGTAACTAAAAAAATATTTTTTTTCCAAAGTAACTAAAAAAATATTTTTTTTTCCAAAGTAACTAAAAAAATATTTTTTTTTCCAAAGTAACTAAAAAAATATTTTTTTTTCCAAAGTAACTAAAAAAATATTTTTTTTTCCAAAGTAACTAAAAAAAATTTTTTTTTTCCAAAGTAACTAAAAATAATTTTTTTTTCCAAAGTAACTAAAAAAATTTTTTTTTTTCCAAAGTAACTAAAAAAAAATTTTTTTTCAAAAAGTAATTAAAAAAAAAAAAATTTTTCCAAAGTAACTAAAAAAATTTTTTTTCCAAAGTAACTAAAAAAAATTTTTTTTTCCAAAGTAACTAAAAAAATTATTTTTTTCCAAAGTAACTAAAAAAATACTTTTTTTTCCAAAGTAACTAAAAAAATATTTTTTTTCCAAAGTAACTAAAAAATTTTTTTTTTTCCAAAGTAACTAAAAAATATATTTTTTTCCAAGTAACTAAAAAAATATATTTTTTTCCAAAGTAACTAAAAAATTTTTTTTTTCCAAAGTAACTAAAAAAATATTATTTTTTTCCAAAGTAACTAAAAAAATATTTTTTTTCCAAAGAAACTAAAAAATATTTTTTTTTCCAAAGTAACTAAAAAAATATTTTTTTTTCCAAAGTAACTAAAAAAAATATTTTTTTTCCAAAGTAACTAAAAAAATATTTTTTTTCCAAAGTAACTAAAAAAATATTTTTTTTTCCAAAGTAACTAAAAAAATATTTTTTTTTCCAAAGAAACTAAAAAAATATTTTTTTTTCCAAAGTAACTAAAAAAATATTTTTTTTTCCAAAGTAACTAAAAAAAATATTTTTTTTCCAAAGTAACTAAAAAAATATTTTTTTTCCCAAAGTAACTAAAAAAATATTTTTTTTCCAAAGTAACTAAAAAAATATTTTTTTTTCCAAAGTAACTAAAAAAATATTTTTTTTCCCAAAGTAACTAAAAAAATATTTTTTTTTCCAAAGTAACTAAAAAAATATATTTTTTTTCCAAAGTAACTAAAAAAATATTTTTTTTTCCAAAGTAACTAAAAAAATATTTTTTTTCCAAAGTAACTAAAAAAATATTTTTTTTTCCAAAGTAACTAAAAAAATATTTTTTTTTCCAAAGTAACTAAAAAAATATTTTTTTTTCCAAAGTAACTAAAAAAATATTTTTTTTCCCAAAGTAACTAAAAAAATATTTTTTTTTCCAAAGTAACTAAAAAAATATTTTTTTTTCCAAAGTAACTAAAAAAATATTTTTTTTCCCAAAGTAACTAAAAAAATATTTTTTTTTCCAAAGAAACTAAAAAAATATTTTTTTTTCCAAAGTAACTAAAAAAATTTTTTTTTTTCCAAAGTAACTAAAAAAATTTATTTTTTTCCAAAGTAACTAAAAAAAAAAAATTTTCCCCAAAGTAACTAAAAAAATATTTTTTTTTCCAAAGTAACTAAAAAAATATTTTTTTTTCCAAAGTAACTAAAAAAATATTTTTTTTTCCAAAGTAACTAAAAAAAATTTTTTTTTCCAAAGTAACTAAAAATTTTTTTTTTTTTCCAAAGTAACTAAAAATTTTTTTTTTTTCCAAAGTAACTAAAAAAATTATTTTTTTCCAAAGTAACTAAAAAAATATTTTTTTTTCCAAAGTAACTAAAAAAATATTTTTTTTTCCAAAGTAACTAAAAAAATATTTTTTTTTCCAAAGTAACTAAAAAAATTTTTTTTTTTCCAAAGTAACTAAAAAAATTTTTTTTTTTCCAAAGTAACTAAAAAAATATATTTTTTTCCAAAGTAACTAAAAAATATTTTTTTTCCAAAGTAACTAAAAAAATATTTTTTTTCCAAAGTAACTAAAAAAATATTTTTTTTCCAAAGTAATTAAAAAAATATTTTTTTTTCCAAAGTAACTAAAAAAATATTTTTTTTCCAAAGTAACTAAAAAAATATTTTTTTTCCAAAGTAACTAAAAAAATATTTTTTTTTCCAAAGTAACTAAAAAAATATTTTTTTTTCCAAAGTAACTAAAAAAATATTTTTTTTTTCCAAAGTAACTAAAAAAAATTTTTTTTTCCAAAGTAACTAAAAAAATATTTTTTTTCCAAAGTAATTAAAAAAATATTTTTTTTTTCCAAAGTAACTAAAAAAATATTTTTTTTTCCAAAGTAACTAAAAAATATTTTTTTTTCCAAAGTAACTAAAAAAATATTTTTTTTTCCAAAGTAACTAAAAAAAAATTTTTTTTTCCAAAGTAACTAAAAAAATATATTTTTTTCCAAAGTAACTAAAAAAAATTTTTTTTTTCCAAAGTAACTAAAAAAATATTTTTTTTTCCAAAGTAACTAAAAAAATATTTTTTTTCCAAAGTAACTAAAAAAATATTTTTTTTTCCAAAGTAACTAAAAAATTTTTTTTTTTCCAAAGTAACTAAAAAAATTTTTTTTTTCCAAAGTAATTAAAAAATATTTTTTTTTCCAAAGTAACTAAAAAATATTTTTTTTTCCAAAGTAACTAAAAAAATATTTTTTTTTCCAAAGTAACTAAAAAAATATTTTATTTTCCAAAGTAACTAAAAAAATATTTTTTTTTCCAAAGTAACTAAAAAAATATTTTTTTTTCCAAAGTAACTAAAAATTTTTTTTTTTTTTCCAAAGTAACTAAAAAAATATTTTTTTTTCCAAAGTAACTAAAAAAATATTTTTTTTCCAAAGTAACTAAAAAAATATTTTTTTTTCCAAAGTAACTAAAAAAATATTTTTTTTTCCAAAGTAACTAAAAAAATATTTTTTTTCCCAAAGTAACTAAAAAAATATTTTTTTTTCCAAAGAAACTAAAAAAATATTTTTTTTTCCAAAGTAACTAAAAAAATATTTTTTTTTCCAAAGTAACTAAAAAATATTTTTTTTCCAAAGTAACTAAAAAAATATTTTTTTTTCCCAAAGTAACTAAAAAAATATTTTTTTTTCCAAAGTAACTAAAAAAATATATTTTTTTCCAAAGTAACTAAAAAAATTATTTTTTTTCCCAAAGTAACTAAAAAAATATTTTTTTTTCCAAAGTAACTAAAAAAAATTTTTTTTTTCCAAAGTAACTAAAAAAATATTTTTTTTTCCAAAGTAACTAAAAAAATATTTTTTTTTCCAAAGTAACTAAAAAAATATTTTTTTTTCCAAAGTAACTAAAAAAATATTTTTTTTCCAAAGTAACTAAAAAAAATTTTTTTTTTCCAAAGTAACTAAAAAAATTTTTTTTCCAAAGAAACTAAAAAAAAATTTTTTTTTCCAAAGTAACTAAAAAAAAATTTTTTTTTCCAAAGTAACTAAAAAATTATTTTTTTTCCCAAAGTAACTAAAAAAATATTTTTTTTTCCAAAGTAACTAAAAAAAATTTTTTTTTTCCAAAGTAACTAAAAAAATATTTTTTTTTCCAAAGTAACTAAAAATAATTTTTTTTTTCCAAAGTAACTAAAAAAAAAATTTTTTTTCCAAAGTAACTAAAAAAATTTTTTTTTTCCAAAGTAATTAAAAAAAAAAAAAATTTTCCAAAGTAACTAAAAAAATTATTTTTTTTCCAAAGTAACTAAAAAAATACTTTTTTTTTCCAAAGTAACTAAAAAAATATTTTTTTTTCCAAAGTAACTAAAAAAATAATTTTTTTCCCAAAGTAACTAAAAAAATATTTTTTTTTCCAAAGTAACTAAAAAAATATTTTTTTTTCCAAAGTAACTAAAAAAATATTTTTTTTTCCAAAGTAACTAAAAAAATATTTTTTTTTCCAAAGTAACTAAAAAAATATTTTTTTTTCCAAAGTAACTAAAAAAATATTTTTTTTTCCAAAGTAACTAAAAAAAATATTTTTTTTCCAAAGTAACTAAAAAAAATTTTTTTTTTCCAAAGTAACTAAAAAAAATTTTTTTTTCCAAAGTAACTAAAAAAAATTTTTTTTTCCAAAGTAACTAAAAATTATTTTTTTTTCCAAAGTAACTAAAAAAATATTTTTTTTTCCAAAGTAACTAAAAAAAATTTTTTTTCCAAAGTAACTAAAAAAATATTTTTTTTTCCAAAGTAACTAAAAAAATTTTTTTTTTTCCAAAGTAACTAAAAAAATATTTTTTTTTCCAAAGTAACTAAAAAAATTTTTTTTTCCAAAGTAACTAAAAAAATATTTTTTTTTCCAAAGTAACTAAAAAATATTTTTTTTCCAAAGTAACTAAAAAAATTTTTTTTTTTCCAAAGTAACTAAAAAAATATTTTTTTTCCAAAGTAACTAAAAAAATATTTTTTTTCCAAAGTAACTAAAAAAATATTTTTTTTTCCAAAGTAACTAAAAAAATATTTTTTTTTCCAAAGTAACTAAAAAAATATTTTTTTTCCAAAGTAACTAAAAAAATATTTTTTTTTCCAAAGAAACTAAAAAATATTTTTTTTTCCAAAGTAACTAAAAAAATATTTTTTTTTCCAAAGTAACTAAAAAAATATTTTTTTTCCAAAGTAACTAAAAAAATATTTTTTTTCCCAAAGTAACTAAAAAAATTTTTTTTTTCCAAAGTAACTAAAAAAATATATTTTTTTCCAAAGTAACTAAAAAAATATTTTTTTTTCCCAAAGTAACTAAAAAAATATTTTTTTTTCCAAAGTAACTAAAAAAATTTTTTTTTTCCAAAGTAACTAAAAAAATATTTTTTTTTCCAAAGTAACTAAAAAAATATTTTTTTTCCAAAGTAACTAAAAAAATATTTTTTTTTCCAAGTAACTAAAAAAATATTTTTTTTCCAAAGTAACTAAAAAATATTTTTTTTTCCAAAGTAACTAAAAAAATTTTTTTTTCCAAAGAAACTAAAAAAAATTTTTTTTTTCCAAAGTAACTAAAAAAATTTTTTTTTTTTCCAAAGTAACTAAAAAATTATTTTTTTTCCCAAAGTAACTAAAAAAATATTTTTTTTTTCCAAAGTAACTAAAAAATTTTTTTTTTTCCAAAGTAACTAAAAAAATATTTTTTTTCCAAAGTAACTAAAAATAATTTTTTTTTCCAAAGTAACTAAAAAAAATTTTTTTTTTCCAAAGTAACTAAAAAATTTTTTTTTTTCCAAAGTAATTAAAAAAAAAAAAAAATTTCCAAAGTAACTAAAAAAATTATTTTTTTTCCAAAGTAACTAAAAAAATACTTTTTTTTTCCAAAGTAACTAAAAAAATATTTTTTTTTCCAAAGTAACTAAAAAAATAATTTTTTTCCCAAAGTAACTAAAAAAATAATTTTTTTTCCAAAGTAACTAAAAAAATATATTTTTTTCCAAAGTAACTAAAAAAATATTTTTTTTTCCAAAGTAACTAAAAAAATATTTTTTTTTCCAAAGTAACTAAAAAAATATTTTTTTTTCCAAAGTAACTAAAAAAATATTTTTTTTTCCAAAGTAACTAAAAAAAATATTTTTTTTTCCAAAGTAACTAAAAAAAATATTTTTTTTCCAAAGTAACTAAAAATTTTTTTTTTTTCCAAAGTAACTAAAAAAATTTTTTTTTTCCAAAGTAACTAAAAATTATTTTTTTTCCAAAGTAACTAAAAAAATATTTTTTTTTCCAAAGTAACTAAAAAAAATTTTTTTTTCCAAAGTAACTAAAAAAATATTTTTTTTTCCAAAGTAACTAAAAAAATTTTTTTTTTCCAAAGTAACTAAAAAAATATTTTTTTTTCCAAAGTAACTAAAAAATTTTTTTTTTCCAAAGTAACTAAAAAAATTTTTTTTTTTCCAAAGTAACTAAAAAAATATTTTTTTTTCCAAAGTAACTAAAAAAATATTTTTTTTTCCAAAGTAACTAAAACATTTTTTTTTTCCAAAGTAACTAAAAAAATATTTTTTTTTCCAAAGTAACTAAAAAAATATTTTTTTTTCCAAAGTAACTAAAAAAATATTTTTTTTTCCAAAGTAACTAAAAAAATTTTTTTTTTCCAAAGTAACTAAAAAAATATTTTTTTTCCAAAGTAATTAAAAAAAATATTTTTTTTCCAAAGTAACTAAAAAAATATTTTTTTTCCAAAGTAACTAAAAAAATATTTTTTTTCCCAAAGTAACTAAAAAAATATTTTTTTTTCCAAAGTAACTAAAAAATATTTTTTTTTCCAAAGTAACTAAAAAAATATTTTTTTTTCCAAAGTAACTAAAAAAATTTTTTTTTTTCCAAAGTAACTAAAAAAATTTTTTTTTCCAAAGTAACTAAAAAAATATTTTTTTTCCAAAGTAACTAAAAAAATATTTTTTTCCAAAGTAACTAAAAAAATATTTTTTTTTCCAAAGTAACTAAAAAAATATTTTTTTTCCCAAAGTAACTAAAAAAATATTTTTTTTCCAAAGAAACTAAAAAAATTTTTTTTTTTCCAAAGTAACTAAAAAAATATTTTTTTTTTCCAAAGTAACTAAAAAAATATTTTTTTTCCAAAGTAACTAAAAAAATATTTTTTTCCCAAAGTAACTAAAAAAATATTTTTTTTCCCAAAGTAACTAAAAAAATATATTTTTTTCCAAAGTAACTAAAAAAATATTTTTTTTCCCAAAGTAACTAAAAAAATATATTTTTTTTCCAAAGTAACTAAAAAAATATTTTTTTCCCAAAGTAACTAAAAAAATATTTTTTTTTCCAAAGTAACTAAAAAAACATTTTTTTTTCCAAAGTAACTAAAAAAATATTTTTTTTCCCAAAGTAACTAAAAAAATATTTTTTTTTCCAAAGAAACTAAAAAAATATTTTTTTTCCAAAGTAACTAAAAAAAATTTTTTTTTTCCAAAGTAACTAAAAAAATATTTTTTTTTCCAAAGTAACTAAAAAAAAAAAAATTTCCCCAAAGTAACTAAAAAAATATTTTTTTTTCCAAAGTAACTAAAAAAATATTTTTTTTTCCAAAGTAACTAAAAAAATATTTTTTTTCCAAAGTAACTAAAAAATTTTTTTTTTCCAAAGTAACTAAAAAATTTTTTTTTTTCCAAAGTAACTAAAAATTTTTTTTTTTTCCAAAGTAACTAAAAAAAATATTTTTTTTTCCAAAGTAACTAAAAAAATATTTTTTTTTCCAAAGTAACTAAAAAAATATTTTTTTTTCCAAAGTAACTAAAAAAATATTTTTTTTCCAAAGTAACTAAAAAAAATTTTTTTTTTCCAAAGTAACTAAAAAATATATTTTTTTCCAAAGTAACTAAAAAAATATTTTTTTTCCAAAGTAACTAAAAAAATATTTTTTTTTCCAAAGTAACTAAAAAATATTTTTTTTCCAAAGTAATTAAAAAAATATTTTTTTTTCCAAAGTAACTAAAAAAATATTTTTTTTCCAAGTAACTAAAAAAATATTTTTTTTTCCAAAGTAACTAAAAAAATATTTTTTTTTCCAAAGTAACTAAAAAAATATTTTTTTTTCCAAAGTAACTAAAAAAATATTTTTTTTTCCAAAGTAACTAAAAAAAATTTTTTTTTCCAAAGTAACTAAAAAATATTTTTTTTCCAAAGTAATTAAAAAATATTTTTTTTCCAAAGTAACTAAAAAAATATTTTTTTTTCCAAAGTAACTAAAAAAATATTTTTTTTTCCAAAGTAACTAAAAAAATATTTTTTTTTCCAAAGTAACTAAAAAAAAAATTTTTTTTCCAAAGTAACTAAAAAATATATTTTTTTCCAAAGTAACTAAAAAAAATTTTTTTTTTCCAAAGTAACTAAAAAAATATTTTTTTTTCCAAAGTAACTAAAAAAATATTTTTTTTCCAAAGTAACTAAAAAAATATTTTTTTTCCAAAGTAACTAAAAAAATTTTTTTTTTTCCAAAGTAACTAAAAAATTTTTTTTTTTCCAAAGTAATTAAAAAATATTTTTTTTTCCAAAGTAACTAAAAAAATATTTTTTTTTCCAAAGTAACTAAAAAAATATTTTTTTTTCCAAAGTAACTAAAAAAATATTTTATTTTCCAAAGTAACTAAAAAAATATTTTTTTTTCCAAAGTAACTAAAAAAATATTTTTTTTCCAAAGTAACTAAAAATTTTTTTTTTTTTCCAAAGTAACTAAAAAATATTTTTTTTTCCAAAGTAACTAAAAAAATATTTTTTTTCCAAAGTAACTAAAAAATATTTTTTTTCCAAAGTAACTAAAAAAATATTTTTTTTTCCAAAGTAACTAAAAAAATATTTTTTTTCCCAAAGTAACTAAAAAAATATTTTTTTTTCCAAAGAAACTAAAAAAATATTTTTTTTTCCAAAGTAACTAAAAAAATATTTTTTTTTCCAAAGTAACTAAAAAATATTTTTTTTCCAAAGTAACTAAAAAAATATTTTTTTTCCCAAAGTAACTAAAAAATATTTTTTTTTCCAAAGTAACTAAAAAAATATATTTTTTTCCAAAGTAACTAAAAAAATATTTTTTTTCCCAAAGTAACTAAAAAAATATTTTTTTTTTCCAAAGTAACTAAAAAATTTTTTTTTTTTCCAAAGTAACTAAAAAAATATTTTTTTTTCCAAAGTAACTAAAAAATATTTTTTTTTCCAAAGTAACTAAAAAAATATTTTTTTTTCCAAAGTAACTAAAAAAATATTTTTTTTCCAAAGTAACTAAAAAAAAAATTTTTTTTCCAAAGTAACTAAAAAAAATTTTTTTTCCAAAGAAACTAAAAAAAAATTTTTTTTTCCAAAGTAACTAAAAAAAATTTTTTTTTTCCAAAGTAACTAAAAAATTATTTTTTTTTCCCAAAGTAACTAAAAAAATATTTTTTTTTCCAAAGTAACTAAAAAAAAATTTTTTTTTTCCAAAGTAACTAAAAAATATTTTTTTTTCCAAAGTAACTAAAATAATTTTTTTTTTCCAAAGTAACTAAAAAAAATTTTTTTTTTCCAAAGTAACTAAAAAAATTTTTTTTTTCCAAAGTAATTAAAAAAAAAAAAAAAATGTCCAAAGTAACTAAAAAAATTATTTTTTTTCCAAAGTAACTAAAAAAATACTTTTTTTTTCCAAAGTAACTAAAAAAATATTTTTTTTTCCAAAGTAACTAAAAAATAATTTTTTTCCCAAAGTAACTAAAAAAATAATTTTTTTTCCAAAGTAACTAAAAAAATATATTTTTTCCAAGTAACTAAAAAAATATTTTTTTTCCAAAGTAACTAAAAAAATATTTTTTTTTCCAAAGTTACTAAAAAAATATTTTTTTTTCCAAAGTAACTAAAAAAAATATTTTTTTTTCCAAAGTAACTAAAAAAAATTTTTTTTTCAAAGTAACTAAAAATTTTTTTTTTTTCCAAAGTAACTAAAAAATTATTTTTTTTTCCAAAGTAACTAAAAATTATTTTTTTTCCAAAGTAACTAAAAAAATATTTTTTTTTCCAAAGTAACTAAAAAAAATTTTTTTTTCCAAAGTAACTAAAAAAAATTTTTTTTTCCAAAGTAACTAAAAAAAATTTTTTTTCCAAAGTAACTAAAAAAATATTTTTTTTTCAAAGTAACTAAAAAAATTTTTTTTCCAAAGTAACTAAAAATTATTTTTTTTTCCAAAGTAACTAAAAATTATTTTTTTTCCAAAGTAACTAAAAAAATATTTTTTTTTCCAAAGTAACTAAAAAAAAATTTTTTTTCCAAAGTAACTAAAAAAATATTTTTTTTTCCAAAGTAACTAAAAAAATTTTTTTTTCCAAAGTAACTAAAAAAATATTTTTTTTTCCAAAGTAACTAAAAAAATTTTTTTTTCCAAAGTAACTAAAAAAAATTTTTTTTTTCCAAAGTAACTAAAAAAATATTTTTTTTTCCAAAGTAACTAAAAAAATATTTTTTTTTCCAAAGTAACTAAAAAAATTTTTTTTTCCAAAGTAACTAAAAAAATATTTTTTTTCCCAAAGTAACTAAAAAAAATATTTTTTTTCCAAAGTAACTAAAAAAATATTTTTTTTTCCAAAGTAACTAAAAAAATTTTTTTTTTTCCAAAGTAACTAAAAAAAATATTTTTTTTCCAAAGTAATTAAAAAAATATTTTTTTTTCCAAAGTAACTAAAAAAATATTTTTTTTTCCAAAGTAACTAAAAAATATTTTTTTTTCCAAAGTAACTAAAAAAATATTTTTTTTTCCAAAGTAACTAAAAAATATTTTTTTTTCCAAAGTAACTAAAAAAATATTTTTTTTTCCAAAGTAACTAAAAAAATTTTTTTTTTTCCAAAGTAACTAAAAAAAATTTTTTTTTCCAAAGTAACTAAAAAATATTTTTTTCCAAAGTAACTAAAAAATATTTTTTTTTCCAAAGTAACTAAAAAAATATTTTTTTTTCCAAAGTAACTAAAAAAATATTTTTTTTCCCAAAGTAACTAAAAAAATATTTTTTTCCAAAGTAACTAAAAAAATATTTTTTTCCCAAAGTAACTAAAAAAATATTTTTTTTCCCAAAGTAACTAAAAAAAATTTTTTTTTCCAAAGTAATTAAAAAAAAAAAAAATTTCCAAAGTAACTAAAAAAATTATTTTTTTTCCAAAGTAACTAAAAAAATACTTTTTTTTTCCAAAGTAACTAAAAAATATTTTTTTTCCAAAGTAACTAAAAAATAATTTTTTTCCCAAAGTAACTAAAAAAATAATTTTTTTTCCAAAGTAACTAAAAAAATATATTTTTTCCAAAGTAACTAAAAAAATATTTTTTTTTCCAAAGTAACTAAAAAAATATTTTTTTTCCAAAGTAACTAAAAAAATATTTTTTTTTCCAAAGTAACTAAAAAAATATTTTTTTTTCCAAAGTAACTAAAAAAAATATTTTTTTTTCCAAAGTAACTAAAAAAATTTTTTTTTTCCAAAGTAACTAAAAATTTTTTTTTTTCCAAAGTAACTAAAAATTATTTTTTTTCCAAAGTAACTAAAAATTATTTTTTTTTCCAAAGTAACTAAAAAAATATTTTTTTTCCAAAGTAACTAAAAAAAATTTTTTTTTTCCAAAGTAACTAAAAAAATATTTTTTTTTCCAAAGTAACTAAAAAAATATTTTTTTTTCCAAAGTAACTAAAAAAATATTTTTTTTTCCAAAGTAACTAAAAAATTTTTTTTTTCCAAAGTAACTAAAAAAATTTTTTTTTTTCCAAAGTAACTAAAAAAATATTTTTTTTTCCAAAGTAACTAAAAAAATATTTTTTTTTCCAAAGTAACTAAAAAATTTTTTTTTCCAAAGTAACTAAAAAATTTTTTTTTTTCCAAAGTAACTAAAAAAATATTTTTTTTTCCAAAGTAACTAAAAAAATATTTTTTTTTCCAAAGTAACAAAAAAAAATTTTTTTTTCCAAAGTAACTAAAAAAATATTTTTTTTCCAAAGTAATTAAAAAAATATTTTTTTTTCCAAAGTAACTAAAAAAATATTTTTTTTTCCAAAGTAACTAAAAAATATTTTTTTTTCCAAAGTAACTAAAAAAATATTTTTTTTTCCAAAGTAACTAAAAAAATATTTTTTTTTCCAAAGTAACTAAAAAAATATTTTTTTTTCCAAAGTAACTAAAAAAAATTTTTTTTTCCAAAGTAACTAAAAAAAATTTTTTTTTCCAAAGTAACTAAAAAAATATTTTTTTCCAAAGTAACTAAAAAAATATTTTTTTTCCAAAGTAACTAAAAAAATATTTTTTTTCCAAAGTAACTAAAAAAATATTTTTTTTCCCAAAGTAACTAAAAAAATATTTTTTTTTCCAAAGAAACTAAAAAAATATTTTTTTTTCCAAAGTAACTAAAAAAATATTTTTTTTTCCAAAGTAACTAAAAAAATATTTTTTTTCCAAAGTAACTAAAAAAATATTTTTTTTCCCAAAGTAACTAAAAAAATATTTTTTTCCCAAAGTAACTAAAAAATATATTTTTTTCCAAAGTAACTAAAAAAATATTTTTTTTCCCAAAGTAACTAAAAAAATATTTTTTTTTCCAAAGTAACTAAAAAAATATTTTTTTTTCCAAAGTAACTAAAAAAAATATTTTTTTTCCAAAGTAACTAAAAAAATTTTTTTTTTCCAAAGTAACTAAAAAAATTTTTTTTTTTCCAAAGTAACTAAAAAAATTTTTTTTTTCCAAAGTAACTAAAAATTATTTTTTTTCCAAAGTAACTAAAAAAATATTTTTTTTTCCAAAGTAACTAAAAAAAAATTTTTTTTTCCAAAGTAACTAAAAAAATATTTTTTTTCCAAAGTAACTAAAAAATTTTTTTTTTTCCAAAGTAACTAAAAAAAAATTTTTTTTTCCAAAGTAACTAAAAAAATTTTTTTTCCAAAGTAACTAAAAAATTTTTTTTTTTTCCAAAGTAACTAAAAAAATATTTTTTTTTCCAAAGTAACTAAAAAAATATTTTTTTTTCCAAAGTAACTAAAAAATTTTTTTTTTCCAAAGTAACTAAAAAAAATATTTTTTTTTTCCAAAGTAACTAAAAAAATATTTTTTTTTCCAAGTAACTAAAAAAATATTTTTTTTTCCAAAGTAACTAAAAAAATTTTTTTTTTCCAAGTAACTAAAAAAATATTTTTTTTCCAAAGTAATTAAAAAAATATTTTTTTTTCCAAAGTAACTAAAAAAATATTTTTTTTTCCAAAGTAACTAAAAAAATATTTTTTTTTCCAAAGTAACTAAAAAAATATTTTTTTTCCAAAGTAACTAAAAAATATTTTTTTTTCCAAAGTAACTAAAAAAATATTTTTTTTCCAAAGTAACTAAAAAAAAAATTTTTTTTCCAAAGTAACTAAAAAAAAATTTTTTTTCCAAGTAACTAAAAAATATTTTTTTTCCAAAGTAACTAAAAAAATATTTTTTTTTCCAAAGTAACTAAAAAAATATTTTTTTTTCCAAAGTAACTAAAAAAATATTTTTTTTCCCAAAGTAACTAAAAAAATATTTTTTTTTCCAAAGAAACTAAAAAAATATTTTTTTTTCCAAAGTAACTAAAAAAATATTTTTTTTTCCAAAGTAACTAAAAAAATATTTTTTTTCCAAAGTAACTAAAAAAATATTTTTTTTCCCAAAGTAACTAAAAAAATATTTTTTTTCCCAAAGTAACTAAAAAAATATATTTTTTTCCAAAGTAACTAAAAAAATATTTTTTTTCCCAAAGTAACTAAAAAAATATTTTTTTTTCCAAAGTAACTAAAAAAATATTTTTTTTTCCAAAGTAACTAAAAAAATATTTTTTTTTCGAAAGTAACTAAAAAAATATATTTTTTCCAAAGTAACTAAAAAAATATTTTTTTTTCCAAAGTAACTAAAAAAAATTTTTTTTCCAAAGTAACTAAAAAAATATTTTTTTTTCCAAAGTAACTAAAAAAATATTTTTTTTCCAAAGTAACTAAAAAATATTTTTTTTTCCAAAGTAACTAAAAAAATATTTTTTTTTCCAAAGTAACTAAAAAAAATTTTTTTTTCCAAAGTAACTAAAAAAATTTTTTTTTTCCAAAGTAACTAAAAAATATTTTTTTTCCAAAGTAACTAAAAAAATATTTTTTTTTCCAAAGTAACTAAAAAAATATTTTTTTTCCAAAGTAACTAAAAAAATATTTTTTTTTCCAAAGTAACTAAAAAAATATTTTTTTTCCAAAG
>NW_027635239.1:0-9000 GCF_949748355.1 Melanostigma gelatinosum | reverse complement strand
CCAAAGTAACTAAAAAATTTTTTTTTTTTCCCAAAGTAACTAAAAAAATATTTTTTTTTCCAAAGTAACTAAAAAATATTTTTTTTTCCAAAGTAACTAAAAAAAAAATTTTTTTCCAAAGAAACTAAAAAAATATATTTTTTTCCAAAGTAACTAAAAAATATTTTTTTTCCAAAGTAACTAAAAAAATATATTTTTTTTCCAAAGAAACTAAAAAAATATTTTTTTTTCCAAAGTAACTAAAAAAATATTTTTTTTTCCAAAGTAACTAAAAAATATTTTTTTTTCCAAAGAAACTAAAAAAATATTTTTTTTTCCAAAGTAACTAAAAAAATTTTTTTTTTTCCAAAGTAACTAAAAAATATTTTTTTTTCCAAAGAAACTAAAAAAATATTTTTTTTTCCAAAGTAACTAAAAAATTTTTTTTTTTTCCAAAGTAACTAAAAAATTTTTTTTTTTCCAAAGTAACTAAAAAATTTTTTTTTTTCCAAAGTAACTAAAAAAATATTTTTTTTTCCAAAGTAACTAAAAAAATATTTTTTTTTCCAAAGTAACTAAAAAAATATTTTTTTTTCCAAAGTAACTAAAAAAATATTTTTTTTTCCAAAGAAACTAAAGAAATATTTTTTTTTCCAAAGTAACTAAAAAAATTTTTTTTTTTCCAAAGTAACTAAAAAAATATTTTTTTTTCCAAAGTAACTAAAAAAAAAAAAATTTTCCAAAGAAACTAAAAAAATATTTTTTTTTCCAAAGTAACTAAAAAAAAAATTTTTTTTCCAAAGAAACTAAAAAAATTTTTTTTTTCCAAAGTAACTAAAAAAAATATTTTTTTTCCAAAGTAACTAAAAAAATATTTTTTTTCCCAAAGAAACTAAAAAAATATTTTTTTTTCCAAAGTAACTAAAAAAATATTTTTTTTTCCAAAGTAACTAAAAAAAATTTTTTTTTCCAAAGTAACTAAAATTTTTTTTTTTTTTCCCAAAGTAACTAAAAAAATATTTTTTTTTCCAAAGTAACTAAAAAATATTTTTTTTTCCAAAGTAACTAAAAAAAAAAAATTTTCCAAAGAAACTAAAAAAATATTTTTTTTTCCAAAGTAACTAAAAAATTTTTTTTTTTCCAAAGAAACTAAAAAAATATTTTTTTTTCCAAAGTAACTAAAAAAAATATTTTTTTTCCAAAGTAACTAAAAAAATATTTTTTTTTCCAAAGAAACTAAAAAAATATTTTTTTTTCCAAAGTAACTAAAAAAATATTTTTTTTTCCAAAGTAACTAAAAAAAATTTTTTTTTCCCAAAGTAACTAAAAAAATATTTTTTTTTCCAAAGTAACTAAAAAATATTTTTTTTTCCAAAGTAACTAAAAAAATATTTTTTTTTCCAAAGTAACTAAAAAAATATTTTTTTTTCCAAAGTAACTAAAAAAATATTTTTTTTTCCAAAGTAACTAAAAAAAATTTTTTTTTTCCAAAGTAACTAAAAAAATTTTTTTTTTCCAAAGTAACTAAAAAAATATATTTTTTTCCAAAGTAACTAAAAAAATATTTTTTTTTCCAAAGTAACTAAAAAAATATTTTTTTTTCCAAAGTAACTAAAAAAATATTTTTTTTTCCAAAGAAACTAAAAAAATATTTTTTTTTCCAAAGTAACTAAAAAAAATTTTTTTTTTCCAAAGAAACTAAAAAAATATTTTTTTTTCCAAAGTAACTAAAAAAATATTTTTTTTCCCAAAGTAACTAAAAAAATATTTTTTTTTCCAAAGTAACTAAAAAAATATTTTTTTTTCCAAAGTAACTAAAAAAATATTTTTTTTCCAAAGTAACTAAAAAAACATTTTTTTTCCAAAGTAACTAAAAAAATATTTTTTTTTCCAAAGTAACTAAAAAAATATTTTTTTTTCCAAAAGTAACTAAAAAAATATTTTTTTTCCAAAATAACTAAAAAAATATTTTTTTTTCCAAAGTAACTAAAAAAATATTTTTTTTCCAAAGTAACTAAAAAAATATTTTTTTTCCAAAGTAACTAAAAAAATATTTTTTTTTCCAAAGTAACTAAAAAAATATTTTTTTTTCCAAAGTAACTAAAAAAATATTTTTTTTTCCAAAGAAACTAAAAATATATTTTTTTTTCCAAAGTAACTAAAAAAATTTTTTTTTTTCCAAAGTAACTAAAAAAAATTTTTTTTTTCCAAAGAAACTAAAAAAATATTTTTTTTTCCAAAGTAACTAAAATTTTTTTTTTTTTTCCAAAGTAACTAAAAAAATATTTTTTTTTCCAAAGTAACTAAAAAAAAAAAAATTTTCCAAAGAAACTAAAAAAATATTTTTTTTTCCAAAGTAACTAAAAAAAATTTTTTTTTCCAAAGAAACTAAAAAAATATTTTTTTTTCCAAAGTAACTAAAAAAAATATTTTTTTTCCAAAGTAACTAAAAAAATATTTTTTTTTCCAAAGAAACTAAAAAAATATTTTTTTTTCCAAAGTAACTAAAAAAATATTTTTTTTTCCAAAGTAACTAAAAAAAAAAAATTTTTCCCAAAGTAACTAAAAAAATATTTTTTTTTCCAAAGTAACTAAAAAAATATTTTTTTTCCAAAGTAACTAAAAAAATATTTTTTTTCCAAAGTAACTAAAAAAATATTTTTTTTTCCAAAGTAACTAAAAAAATATTTTTTTTTCCAAAGTAACTAAAAAAATATTTTTTTTCCCAAAGAAACTAAAAATATATATTTTTTTCCAAAGTAACTAAAAAAATTTTTTTTTTTCCAAAGTAACTAAAAAAAAAATTTTTTTTCCAAAGAAACTAAAAAAATATTTTTTTTTCCAAAGTAACTAAAAAATTTTTTTTTTTTCCAAAGTAACTAAAAAAATATTTTTTTTTCCAAAGAAACTAAAAAAATATTTTTTTTTCCAAAGTAACTAAAAAAATTATTTTTTTTCCAAAGTAACTAAAAAAATATTTTTTTTTCCAAAGAAACTAAAAAAATATTTTTTTTCCCAAAGTAACTAAAAAAAAATTTTTTTTTCCAAAGTAACTAAAAAATTATTTTTTTTCCCAAAGTAACTAAAAAAATATTTTTTTTTCCAAAGTAACTAAAAAAATATTTTTTTTCCCAAAGTAACTAAAAAAATATTTTTTTTTCCAAAGTAACTAAAAAAATATTTTTTTTTCCAAAGTAACTAAAAAAATATTTTTTTTCCAAAGTAACTAAAAAAATATTTTTTTTTCCAAAGTAACTAAAAAAATATTTTTTTTCCAAAGTAACTAAAAAAATATTTTTTTTTCCAAAGTAACTAAAAAAATATTTTTTTTTCCAAAGAAACTAAAAAAATATATTTTTTTTCCAAAGTAACTAAAAAAATATTTTTTTTTCCAAAGTAACTAAAAAAATATTTTTTTTTCCAAAGTAACTAAAAAAATATTTTTTTTCCAAAGTAACTAAAAAAATATTTTTTTTCCAAAGTAACTAAAAAAATATTTTTTTTTCCAAAGTAACTAAAAAAATAATTTTTTTTCCAAAGTAACTAAAAAAATATTTTTTTTTCCAAAATAACTAAAAAAATATTTTTTTTCCAAAGTAACTAAAAAAATATTTTTTTTCCAAAGTAACTAAAAAAATATATTTTTTTTCCAAAGAAACTAAAAAAATATTTTTTTTTCCAAAGTAACTAAAAAAATATTTTTTTTTCCAAAGTAACTAAAAAATATTTTTTTTTCCAAAGAAACTAAAAAAATATTTTTTTTTCCAAAGTAACTAAAAAATTTTTTTTTTTTCCAAAGTAACTAAAAAATATTTTTTTTTCCAAAGAAACTAAAAAAATATTTTTTTTTCCAAAGTAACTAAAAAATTTTTTTTTTTTCCAAAGTAACTAAAAAATTTTTTTTTTCCAAAGTAACTAAAAAATTTTTTTTTTTCCAAAGTAACTAAAAAAATATTTTTTTTTCCAAAGTAACTAAAAAAATATTTTTTTTTCCAAAGTAACTAAAAAAATATTTTTTTTTCCAAAGTAACTAAAAAAATATTTTTTTTTCCAAAGAAACTAAAGAAATATTTTTTTTTCCAAAGTAACTAAAAAAATATTTTTTTTTCCAAAGTAACTAAAAAAAAAATTTTTTTCCAAAGAAACTAAAAAAATATTTTTTTTTCCAAAGTAACTAAAAAAAAAAATTTTTTTCCAAAGAAACTAAAATTTTTTTTTTTTTCCAAAGTAACTAAAAAAAATATTTTTTTTCCAAAGTAACTAAAAAAATATTTTTTTTCCCAAAGAAACTAAAAAAATATTTTTTTTCCAAAGTAACTAAAAAAATATTTTTTTTCCAAAGTAACTAAAAAAATATTTTTTTTCCAAAGTAACTAAAAAAATATTTTTTTTTCCAAAGTAACTAAAAAAATATTTTTTTTTCCAAAGTAACTAAAAAAAATATTTTTTTTTCCAAAGTAACTAAAAAAATATTTTTTTTTCCAAAGTAACTAAAAAAATATTTTTTTTTCCAAAGTAACTAAAAAAATATTTTTTTTTCCAAAGTAACTAAAAAAATATTTTTTTTTCCAAAGTAACTAAAAAAATATTTTTTTTCCAAAGTAACTAAAAAAATATTTTTTTTCCAAAGTAACTAAAAAAATATTTTTTTTTCCAAAGTAACTAAAAAAATATTTTTTTTTCCAAAAGTAACTAAAAAAATATTTTTTTTCCAAAATAACTAAAAAAATATTTTTTTTTCCAAAGTAACTAAAAAAATATTTTTTTTCCAAAGTAACTAAAAAAATATTTTTTTTCCAAAGTAACTAAAAAAATATTTTTTTTTCCAAAGTAACTAAAAAAATATTTTTTTTTCCAAAGTAACTAAAAAAATATTTTTTTTCCCAAAGAAACTAAAAATATATTTTTTTTTCCAAAGTAACTAAAAAATTTTTTTTTTTTCCAAAGTAACTAAAAAAAAATTTTTTTTTCCAAAGAAACTAAAAAAATATTTTTTTTTCCAAAGTAACTAAAAATTTTTTTTTTTTTTCCAAAGTAACTAAAAAAATATTTTTTTTTCCAAAGAAACTAAAAAAATATTTTTTTTTCCAAAGTAACTAAAAAAATTATTTTTTTTCCAAAGTAACTAAAAAAATATTTTTTTTTCCAAAGAAACTAAAAAAATATTTTTTTTCCCAAAGTAACTAAAAAAAATATTTTTTTTCCAAAGTAACTAAAAAATTATTTTTTTTCCCAAAGTAACTAAAAAAATATTTTTTTTTCCAAAGTAACTAAAAAAATATTTTTTTTCCCAAAGTAACTAAAAAAATATTTTTTTTTCCAAAGTAACTAAAAAAATATTTTTTTTTCCAAAGTAACTAAAAAAATATTTTTTTTCCAAAGTAACTAAAAAAAAATTTTTTTTTCCAAAGTAACTAAAAAAATATTTTTTTTCCAAAGTAACTAAAAAAATATTTTTTTTTCCAAAGTAACTAAAAAAATATTTTTTTTTCCAAAGAAACTAAAAAAATATATTTTTTTTCCAAAGTAACTAAAAAAATATTTTTTTTTCCAAAGTAACTAAAAAAATATTTTTTTTTCCAAAGTAACTAAAAAAATATTTTTTTTCCAAAGTAACTAAAAAAATATTTTTTTTCCAAAGTAACTAAAAAAATATTTTTTTTTCCAAAGTAACTAAAAAAATAATTTTTTTTCCAAAGTAACTAAAAAAATATTTTTTTTTCCAAAATAACTAAAAAAATATTTTTTTTTCCAAAGTAACTAAAAAAATATTTTTTTTCCAAAGTAACTAAAAAAATATATTTTTTTTCCAAAGAAACTAAAAAAATATTTTTTTTTCCAAAGTAACTAAAAAAATATTTTTTTTTCCAAAGTAACTAAAAAATATTTTTTTTTCCAAAGAAACTAAAAAAATATTTTTTTTTCCAAAGTAACTAAAAAAATTTTTTTTTTTCCAAAGTAACTAAAACATATTTTTTTTTCCAAAGAAACTAAAAAAATATTTTTTTTTCCAAAGTAACTAAAAAAATTTTTTTTTTTCCAAAGTAACTAAAAAAATTTTTTTTTCCAAAGTAACTAAAAAATTTTTTTTTTTCCAAAGTAACTAAAAAAATATTTTTTTTTCCAAAGTAACTAAAAAAATATTTTTTTTTCCAAAGTAACTAAAAAAATATTTTTTTTTCCAAAGTAACTAAAAAAATATTTTTTTTTCCAAAGAAACTAAAGAAATATTTTTTTTTCCAAAGTAACTAAAAAAATATTTTTTTTTCCAAAGTAACTAAAAAAAAAAAATTTTTCCAAAGAAACTAAAAAAATATTTTTTTTTCCAAAGTAACTAAAAAAAAAATTTTTTTTCCAAAGAAACTAAAAATTTTTTTTTTTTCCAAAGTAACTAAAAAAAATATTTTTTTTCCAAAGTAACTAAAAAAATATTTTTTTTTCCAAAGTAACTAAAAAAATATTTTTTTTCCAAAGTAACTAAAAAATTTTTTTTTTTCCAAAGTAACTAAAATTTTTTTTTTTTTCCCAAAGTAACTAAAAAAATATTTTTTTTTCCAAAGTAACTAAAAAATATTTTTTTTTCCAAAGTAACTAAAAAAAAAAATTTTTTCCAAAGAAACTAAAAAAATATTTTTTTTTCCAAAGTAACTAAAAAATATTTTTTTTCCAAAGTAACTAAAAAAATATATTTTTTTTCCAAAGAAACTAAAAAAATATTTTTTTTTCCAAAGTAACTAAAAAAATATTTTTTTTTCCAAAGTAACTAAAAAATATTTTTTTTTCCAAAGAAACTAAAAAAATATTTTTTTTTCCAAAGTAACTAAAAAAATTTTTTTTTTCCAAAGTAACTAAAAAATATTTTTTTTTCCAAAGAAACTAAAAAAAATTTTTTTTTTCCAAAGTAACTAAAAATTTTTTTTTTTTTCCAAAGTAACTAAAAAAATTTTTTTTTTCCAAAGTAACTAAAAAAATATTTTTTTTTCCAAAGAAACTAAAGAAATATTTTTTTTCCAAAGTAACTAAAAAAAATTTTTTTTTTCCAAAGTAACTAAAAAAATATTTTTTTTTCCAAAGTAACTAAAAAAAAAAATTTTTTCCAAAGAAACTAAAAAAATATTTTTTTTTCCAAAGTAACTAAAAAAAAATTTTTTTTCCAAAGAAACTAAAATTTTTTTTTTTTTCCAAAGTAACTAAAAAAAATATTTTTTTTCCAAAGTAACTAAAAAAATATTTTTTTTCCCAAAGAAACTAAAAAAATATTTTTTTTTCCAAAGTAACTAAAAAAATATTTTTTTTTCCAAAGTAACTAAAAAAAATTTTTTTTTCCAAAGTAACTAAAAAAATTTTTTTTTTTCCCAAAGTAACTAAAAAAATTTTTTTTTTTCCAAAGTAACTAAAAAAATTTTTTTTTTCCAAAGTAACTAAAAAAAAAAAAATTTTCCAAAGAAACTAAAAAAATATTTTTTTTTCCAAAGTAACTAAAAAAATTTTTTTTTTCCAAAGAAACTAAAAAAATATTTTTTTTTCCAAAGTAACTAAAAAAAATATTTTTTTTCCAAAGTAACTAAAAAAATATTTTTTTTTCCAAAGAAACTAAAAAAATATTTTTTTTTCCAAAGTAACTAAAAAAATATTTTTTTTTCCAAAGTAACTAAAAAAAATTTTTTTTTTCCCAAAGTAACTAAAAAAATATTTTTTTTTCCAAAGTAACTAAAAAATATTTTTTTTTCCAAAGTAACTAAAAAAATATTTTTTTTTCCAAAGTAACTAAAAAAATATTTTTTTTTCCAAAGTAACTAAAAAAATATTTTTTTTTCCAAAGTAACTAAAAAAAATTTTTTTTTTCCAAAGTAACTAAAAAATTTTTTTTTTTCCAAAGTAACTAAAAAAATATATTTTTTTCCAAAGTAACTAAAAAAATATTTTTTTTTCCAAAGTAACTAAAAAAATATTTTTTTTTCCAAAGTAACTAAAAAAATATTTTTTTTTCCAAAGAAACTAAAAAAATATTTTTTTTTCCAAAGTAACTAAAAAAAATTTTTTTTTTCCAAAGAAACTAAAAAAATATTTTTTTTTCCAAAGTAACTAAAAAAATATTTTTTTTCCCAAAGTAACTAAAAAAATATTTTTTTTTCCAAAGTAACTAAAAAAATATTTTTTTTTCCAAAGTAACTAAAAAAATATTTTTTTTCCAAAGTAACTAAAAAAATATTTTTTTTCCAAAGTAACTAAAAAAATATTTTTTTTTCCAAAGTAACTAAAAAAATATTTTTTTTTCCAAAAGTAACTAAAAAAATATTTTTTTTCCAAAATAACTAAAAAAATATTTTTTT
This sequence comes from Melanostigma gelatinosum, assembly GCF_949748355.1. Classification (NCBI taxonomy): domain Eukaryota; kingdom Metazoa; phylum Chordata; class Actinopteri; order Perciformes; family Zoarcidae; genus Melanostigma; species Melanostigma gelatinosum. The sequence continues at coordinate 688 of NW_027635239.1, read as the reverse complement.
TTCCAAAGTAACTAAAAAAATATTTTTTTTCCAAAGTAACTAAAAAAATATTTTTTTTCCAAAGTAACTAAAAAAATATTTTTTTTTCCAAAGTAACTAAAAAAATATTTTTTTTTCCAAAGTAACTAAAAAAATATTTTTTTTTCCAAAGAAACTAAAAATATATTTTTTTTTCCAAAGTAACTAAAAAAATTTTTTTTTTTCCAAAGTAACTAAAAAAATTTTTTTTTTCCAAAGAAACTAAAAAAATATTTTTTTTTCCAAAGTAACTAAAATTTTTTTTTTTTTTCCAAAGTAACTAAAAAAATATTTTTTTTTCCAAAGAAACTAAAAAAATATTTTTTTTTCCAAAGTAACTAAAAAATTTTTTTTTTTTCCAAAGTAACTAAAAAAATATTTTTTTTTCCAAAGAAACTAAAAAAATATTTTTTTTCCCAAAGTAACTAAAAAAAAAAATTTTTTCCAAAGTAACTAAAAAATTATTTTTTTTCCCAAAGTAACTAAAAAAATATTTTTTTTTCCAAAGTAACTAAAAAAATATTTTTTTTCCCAAAGTAACTAAAAAAATATTTTTTTTTCCAAAGTAACTAAAAAAATATTTTTTTTTCCAAAGTAACTAAAAAAATATTTTTTTTCCAAAGTAACTAAAAAAATATTTTTTTTTCCAAAGTAACTAAAAAAATATTTT
>NW_027635240.1:0-19097 GCF_949748355.1 Melanostigma gelatinosum | reverse complement strand
GGAAAAAAAAATATTTTTTTAGTTACTTTGGAAAAAAAAATATTTTTTAGTTACTTTGGAAAAAAAAATATTTTTTTAGTTTCTTTGGAAAACATTTTTTTTTTTTAGTTACTTTGGAAAAAAAAATATTTTTTAGTTTCTTTGGAAAACATTTTTTTTTTTAGTTACTTTGGAAAAAAAAATATTTTTTTAGTTTCTTTGGGGAAAAAAATATTTTTTTAGTTACTTTGGAAAAAAAAATATTTTTTTAGTTACTTTGGAAAAAAAAATATTTTTTTAGTTACTTTGGAAAAAAAATATTTTTTTAGTTTCTTTGGAAAAAAAAATATTTTTTTAGTTACTTTGGAAAAAAAAATATTTTTTTAGTTACTTTGGAAAAAAAAATATTTTTTTAGTTACTTTGGAAAAAAAAATATTTTTTTAGTTACTTTGGAAAAAAAAAATATTTTTTTAGTTACTTTGGAAAAAAAAATATTTTTTTAGTTACTTTGGAAAAAAAAATATTTTTTTAGTTACTTTGGAAAAAAAATTTTTTTTAGTTACTTTGGAAAAAAAAAATTTTTTGTTTCTTTGGAAAAAAATTATTTTTTTTAGTTACTTTGGAAAAAAAAATATTTTTTTAGTTTCTTTGGGAAAAAAAATATTTTTTTAGTTACTTTGGAAAAAAAAATATTTTTTTAGTTACTTTGGAAAAAAAATATTTTTTTAGTTACTTTGGAAAAAAAAATATTTTTTTAGTTTCTTTGGAAAAAAAAATATTTTTTTAGTTACTTTGGAAAAAAAAATATTTTTTTAGTTACTTTGGAAAAAAAAATATTTTTTTAGTTACTTTGGAAAAAAAAATATTTTTTTAGTTTCTTTGGAAAAAAAAATATTTTTTTAGTTACTTTGGAAAAAAAAATATTTTTTTAGTTACTTTGGAAAAAAAAATATTTTTTTAGTTACTTTGGAAAAAAAAATATTTTTTTAGTTACTTTGGAAAAAAAAATATTTTTTTAGTTACTTTGGAAAAAAAAAATTTTTTTTAGTTACTTTGGAAAAAAAAAAATTTTTTTAGTTACTTTGGAAAAAAAAATATATTTTTAGTTACTTTGGAAAAAAAAATATTTTTTTAGTTACTTTGGAAAAAAAAATATTTTTTTAGTTACTTTGGAAAAAAAAATATTTTTTTAGTTACTTTGGAAAAAAAAAATTTTTTTAGTTACTTTGGAAAAAAAAATATTTTTTTAGTTACTTTGGGAAAAAAAATATTTTTTTAGTTACTTTGGGAAAAAAAATATTTTTTTAGTTTCTTTGGAAAAAAATTATTTTTTTTAGTTACTTTGGAAAAAAAAATATTTTTTTAGTTTCTTTGGAAAAAAAAAAATTTTTTTAGTTACTTTGGAAAACAAAATATTTTTTTAGTTACTTTGGAAAAAAAAATATTTTTTTAGTTACTTTGGAAAAAAAAATATTTTTTTAGTTACTTTGGAAAAAAAAATATTTTTTTAGTTTCTTTGGAAAAAAAAATATTTTTTTAGTTACTTTGGGAAAAAAAATATTTTTTTAGTTACTTTGGAAAAAAAAATATTTTTTTAGTTACTTTGGAAAAAAAAATATTTTTTTAGTTACTTTGGAAAAAAAAATATTTTTTTAGTTACTTTGGAAAAAAAAATAATTTTTTAGTTACTTTGGAAAAAAAAATATTTTTTTAGTTACTTTGGAAAAAAAAATATTTTTTTAGTTACTTTGGAAAAAAAAATATTTTTTTAGTTACTTTGGAAAAAAAAATATTTTTTTAGTTACTTTGGAAAAAAAAATATTTTTTTAGTTACTTTGGAAAAAAAAATATTTTTTAGTTACTTTGGAAAAAAAAATATTTTTTTAGTTTCTTTGGAAAAAAAATATATTTTTTAGTTACTTTGGAAAAAAAATATTTTTTTAGTTTCTTTGGGGAAAAAAATATATTTTTAGTTACTTTGGGAAAAAAAAATATTTTTTTAGTTACTTTGGGAAAAAAAATATTTTTTTAGTTACTTTGGAAAAAAAAATATTTTTTTAGTTTCTTTGGAAAAAAAAATATTTTTTTAGTTACTTTGGAAAAAAAAATATTTTTTTAGTTACTTTGGAAAAAATTTTTTTTTTTTAGTTACTTTGGAAAAAAAAATATTTTTTTAGTTACTTTGGAAAAAAAAATATTTTTTTAGTTACTTTGGGGAAAAAAATATTTTTTTAGTTACTTTGGAAAAAAAATTATTTTTTTAGTTACTTTGGAAAAAAAATATTTTTTTAGTTACTTTGGGAAAAAAAATATTTTTTTAGTTACTTTGGAAAAAAAAATATTTTTTTAGTTTCTTTGGAAAAAAATTATTTTTTTTAGTTACTTTGGAAAAAAAAATATTTTTTTAGTTTCTTTGGAAAAAAAAATATTTTTTTAGTTACTTTGGAAAACAAAATATTTTTTTAGTTACTTTGGAAAAAAAAAAATTTTTTTAGTTACTTTGGAAAAAAAAATATTTTTTTAGTTACTTTGGAAAAAAAAATATTTTTTTAGTTTCTTTGGAAAAAAAAATATTTTTTTAGTTACTTTGGGAAAAAAAATATTTTTTTAGTTACTTTGGAAAAAAAAATATTTTTTTAGTTACTTTGGAAAAAAAAATATTTTTTTAGTTACTTTGGAAAAAAAAATATTTTTTTAGTTACTTTGGAAAAAAAAAATTTTTTTTAGTTACTTTGGAAAAAAAAATATTTTTTTAGTTACTTTGGAAAAAAAAATATTTTTTTAGTTACTTTGGAAAAAAAAATATTTTTTTAGTTACTTTGGAAAAAAAAATATTTTTTTAGTTACTTTGGAAAAAAAAATATTTTTTAGTTACTTTGGAAAAAAAAATATTTTTTTAGTTTCTTTGGAAAAAAAATATTTTTTTTAGTTACTTTGGAAAAAAAATATTTTTTTAGTTTCTTTGGGGAAAAAAATATATTTTTAGTTACTTTGGGAAAAAAAAATATATTTTTAGTTACTTTGGGAAAAAAAATATTTTTTTAGTTACTTTGGAAAAAAAAATATTTTTTTAGTTTCTTTGGAAACAAAAATATTTTTTTAGTTACTTTGGAAAAAAAATTATTTTTTTAGTTACTTTGGAAAAAAAAATTTTTTTTTAGTTACTTTGGAAAAAAAAATATTTTTTTAGTTACTTTGGAAAAAAAATTATTTTTTTAGTTACTTTGGAAAAAAAAATATTTTTTTAGTTACTTTGGAAAAAAAAATATTTTTTTAGTTACTTTGGAAAAAAAAATATTTTTTTAGTTACTTTGGGAAAAAAAATATTTTTTTAGTTACTTTGGAAAAAAAAATATTTTTTTAGTTACTTTGGAAAAAAAAAATATTTTTTTAGTTACTTTGGAAAAAAAATTTTTTTTTAGTTACTTTGGAAAAAAAAATATTTTTTTAGTTACTTTGGGAAAAAAAATATTTTTTTAGTTACTTTGGAAAAAAAAATATTTTTTTAGTTACTTTGGAAAAAAAAATATTTTTTTTAGTTACTTTGGGAAAAAAAATATTTTTTTAGTTTCTTTGGGAAAAAAAATATTTTTTTAGTTACTTTGGAAAAAAAAATATTTTTTTAGTTACTTTGGGAAAAAAAATATTTTTTTAGTTACTTTGGAAAAAAAAATATTTTTTTAGTTCTTTGGAAAAAAAAATATTTTTTTAGTTACTTTGGAAAAAAAAATATTTTTTTAGTTACTTTGGAAAAAAAAAAATTTTTTTAGTTACTTTGGAAAAAAAAATATTTTTTTAGTTACTTTGGAAAAAAAAATATTTTTTTAGTTACTTTGGAAAAAAAAATATTTTTTTAGTTACTTTGGAAAAAAAAATATTTTTTTAGTTACTTTGGAAAAAAAAATATTTTTTTAGTTACTTTGGAAAAAAAAATAGTTTTTTAGTTACTTTGGAAAAAAAAATATTATTTTAGTTACTTTGGAAAAAAAAATATTTTTTTAGTTACTTTGGAAAAAAAAATATTTTTTTAGTTACTTTGGAAAAAAAAATATTTTTTTAGTTACTTTGGAAAAAAAATATTTTTTTAGTTACTTTGGAAAAAAAATATTTTTTTAGTTACTTTGGAAAAAAAAATATTTTTTTAGTTACTTTGGAAAAAAAAATATTTTTTTAGTTACTTTGGAAAAAAAAATATTTTTTTAGTTACTTTGGAAAAAAATATATTTTTTTAGTTACTTTGGAAAAAAATATATTTTTTTAGTTACTTTGGAAAAAAAAATATTTTTTTAGTTACTTTGGAAAAAAAAATATTTTTTTAGTTACTTTGGAAAAAATTTTTTTTTTTTAGTTACTTTGGAAAAAAAAATATTTTTTTAGTTACTTTGGAAAAAAAAATATTTTTTTAGTTACTTTGGAAAAAAAAATATTTTTTTAGTTACTTTGGAAAAAAAAATATTTTTTTAGTTACTTTGGAAAAAAAAATATTTTTTTAGTTACTTTGGAAAAAAAAATATTTTTTAGTTACTTTGGAAAAAAAAATATTTTTTTAGTTTCTTTGGAAAAAAAATATATTTTTTAGTTACTTTGGGAAAAAAAATATTTTTTTAGTTTCTTTGGGAAAAAAAATATTTTTTTAGTTACTTTGGAAAAAAAAATATTTTTTTAGTTACTTTGGGAAAAAAAATATTTTTTTAGTTACTTTGGAAAAAAAAATATTTTTTTAGTTTCTTTGGAAAAAAAAATATTTTTTTAGTTACTTTGGAAAAAAAATTATTTTTTTAGTTACTTTGGAAAAAAAAATATTTTTTTAGTTACTTTGGAAAAAAAAATTTTTTTTTAGTTACTTTGGGAAAAAAAATATTTTTTTAGTTACTTTGGAAAAAAAAATATTTTTTTAGTTACTTTGGAAAAAAAAATTTTTTTTTAGTTACTTTGGAAAAAAAATATATTTTTTTAGTTACTTTGGAAAAAAAAAATATTTTTTTAGTTACTTTGGAAAAAAAAATATTTTTTTAGTTACTTTGGAAAAAAAAATATTTTTTTAGTTACTTTGGAAAAAAAAATATTTTTTTAGTTACTTTGGAAAAAAAAAATATTTTTTTAGTTACTTTGGGAAAAAAAATATTTTTTTAGTTACTTTGGAAAAAAAAATATTTTTTTAGTTTCTTTGGAAAAAAAAATATTTTTTTAGTTACTTTGGAAAAAAAATATTTTTTTAGTTACTTTGGAAAAAAAAATATTTTTTTAGTTACTTTGGAAAAAAAAATATTTTTTTAGTTACTTTGGAAAAAAAAATATTTTTTTAGTTACTTTGGAAAAAAAATTTTTTTTTTAGTTTCTTTGGAAAAAAAAATTTTTTTTAGTTACTTTGGGAAAAAAAATATTTTTTTAGTTACTTTGGAAAAAAAAATATTTTTTTAGTTACTTTGGAAAAAAAAATATTTTTTTAGTTACTTTGGAAAAAAAAATATTTTTTTAGGTACTTTGGAAAAAAAAATATTTTTTTAGTTACTTTGGAAAAAAAAATATTTTTTTAGTTACTTTGGAAAAAAAAATATTTTTTTAGTTACTTTGGAAATTTTTTTTTTTTTTTAGTTACTTTGGAAAAAAAAATATTTTTTTAGTTACTTTGGAAAAAAAAATATTTTTTTAGTTACTTTGGAAAAAAAAATATTTTTTTAGTTACTTTGGAAAAAAAAATATTTTTTTAGTTACTTTGGAAAAAAAAATATTTTTTTAGTTGCTTTGGAAAAAAAAATATTTTTTAGTTACTTTGGAAAAAAAAATATTTTTTTAGTTTCTTTGGAAAAAAAATATATTTTTTAGTTACTTTGGGAAAAAAAATATTTTTTTAGTTTCTTTGGGAAAAAAAATATTTTTTTAGTTACTTTGGAAAAAAAAATATTTGTTTAGTTACTTTGGGAAAAAAAATATTTTTTTAGTTACTTTGGAAAAAAAAATATTTTTTTAGTTTCTTTGGAAAAAAAATTATTTTTTTAGTTACTTTGGAAAAAAAATTATTTTTTTAGTTACTTTGGAAAAAAAAAATTTTTTTTAGTTACTTTGGGAAAAAAAAATTTTTTTTAGTTACTTTGGAAAAAAAAATATTTTTTTAGTTACTTTGGAAAAAAAAATTTTTTTTAGTTACTTTGGAAAAAAAAATATTTTTTTAGTTACTTTGGAAAAAAAAAATATTTTTTTAGTTACTTTGGAAAAAAAAATATTTTTTTAGTTACTTTGGAAAAAAAAATATTTTTTTAGTTACTTTGGAAAAAAAAATATTTTTTTAGTTACTTTGGAAAAAAAAAATATTTTTTTAGTTACTTTGGGAAAAAAAATATTTTTTTAGTTACTTTGGAAAAAAAAATATTTTTTTAGTTTCTTTGGAAAAAAAAATATTTTTTTAGTTACTTTGGAAAAAAAATATTTTTTTAGTTACTTTGGAAAAAAAAATATTTTTTTAGTTACTTTGGAAAAAAAAATATTTTTTTAGTTACTTTGGAAAAAAAAATATTTTTTTAGTTACTTTGGAAAAAAAAATATGTTTTAGTTACTTTGGAAAAAAAAATATTTTTTTAGTTTCTTTGGAAAAAAAAATTTTTTTTTAGTTACTTTGGAAAAAAAAATATTTTTTTAGTTTCTTTGGGAAAAAAAATATTTTTTTAGTTACTTTGGAAAAAAAAATATTTTTTTAGTTACTTTGGAAAAAAAAATATTTTTTTAGTTACTTTGGAAAAAAAAAATATTTTTTTAGTTTCTTTGGAAAAAAAAATATTTTTTTAGTTACTTTGGGAAAAAAAAATATTTTTTTAGTTACTTTGGAAAAAAAATATTTTTTTAGTTACTTTGGAAAAAAAAATATTTTTTTAGTTACTTTGGGAAAAAAAATATTTTTTTAGTTACTTTGGAAAAAAAAATATTTTTTTAGTTACTTTGGAAAAAAAAATATTTTTTTAGTTACTTTGGAAAAAAAAATATTTTTTTAGTTACTTTGGAAAAAAAAATATTTTTTTAGTTACTTTGGAAAAAAAAATATTTTTTTAGTTACTTTGGAAAAAAAAATATTTTTTTAGTTACTTTGGAAAAAAAAATATTTTTTTAGTTACTTTGGAAAAAAAAATATTTTTTTAGTTACTTTGGAAAAAAAATATTTTTTTAGTTACTTTGGAAAAAAAAATATTTTTTTAGTTACTTTGGGAAAAAAAATATTTTTTTAGTTACTTTGGAAAAAAAAATATTTTTTTAGTTACTTTGGAAAAAAAAATATTTTTTTAGTTACTTTGGAAAAAAAAATATTTTTTTAGTTACTTTGGAAAAAAAAATATTTTTTTAGTTACTTTGGGAAAAAAAATATTTTTTTAGTTACTTTGGAAAAATTTTTTTTTTTTTAGTTACTTTGGAAAAAAAAATATTTTTTTAGTTACTTTGGAAAAAAAAATTTTTTTTAGTTACTTTGGAAAAAAAAATATTTTTTTAGTTACTTTGGAAAAAAAAATATTTTTTTAGTTACTTTGGAAAAAAAATATTTTTTTAGTTACTTTGGAAAAAAAAATATTTTTTTAGTTACTTTGGGAAAAAAAATATTTTTTTAGTTACTTTGGAAAAAAAAATATTTTTTTAGTTACTTTGGAAAAAAAAATATTTTTTTAGTTACTTTGGAAAAAAAAATATTTTTTTAGTTACTTTGGAAAAAAAAATATTTTTTTAGTTACTTTGGGAAAAAAAATATTTTTTTAGTTACTTTGGAAAATTTTTTTTTTTTTTAGTTACTTTGGAAAAAAAAATATTTTTTTAGTTACTTTGGAAAAAAAATATTTTTTTAGTTACTTTGGAAAAAAAAATATTTTTTTAGTTACTTTGGGAAAAAAAATATTTTTTTAGTTACTTTGGAAAAAAAAATATTTTTTTAGTTACTTTGGAAAAAAAAATATTTTTTTAGTTACTTTGGAAAAAAAAATATTTTTTTAGTTACTTTGGAAAAAAAAATATTTTTTTAGTTACTTTGGGAAAAAAAATATTTTTTTAGTTACTTTGGAAAATTTTTTTTTTTTTTAGTTACTTTGGAAAAAAAAATATTTTTTTAGTTACTTTGGAAAAAAAAAATTTTTTTTAGTTACTTTGGAAAAAAAAATATTTTTTTAGTTACTTTGGGAAAAAAAATATTTTTTTAGTTACTTTGGAAAAAAAATATTTTTTTAGTTACTTTGGAAAAAAAAATATTTTTTAGTTACTTTGGAAAAAAAAATATTTTTTTAGTTTCTTTGGAAAAAAAATATATTTTTTAGTTACTTTGGGAAAAAAAATATTTTTTTAGTTTCTTTGGGAAAAAAAATATTTTTTTAGTTACTTTGGAAAAAAAAATATTTTTTTAGTTACTTTGGGAAAAAAAATATTTTTTTAGTTACTTTGGAAAAAAAAATATTTTTTTAGTTTCTTTGGAAAAAAAATATTTTTTTAGTTACTTTGGAAAAAAAAATATTTTTTTAGTTACTTTGGAAAAAAAAATATTTTTTTAGTTAACTTTGGAAAAAAAAATATTTTTTTAGTTACTTTGGAAAAAAAAATATTTTTTTAGTTACTTTGGAAAAAAAATATTTTTTTAGTTACTTTGGAAAAAAAAATATTTTTTTAGTTACTTTGGAAAAAAAATATTTTTTTAGTTACTTTGGAAAAAAAAATATTTTTTAGTTACTTTGGAAAAAAAAATATTTTTTTAGTTTCTTTGGAAAAAAAAAAATTTTTTTAGTTACTTTGGGAAAAAAAATATTTTTTTAGTTTCTTTGGGAAAAAAAATATTTTTTTAGTTACTTTGGAAAAAAAAAATATTTTTTTAGTTACTTTGGGAAAAAAAATATTTTTTTAGTTACTTTGGAAAAAAATATTTTTTTTAGTTTCTTTGGAAAAAAAATATTTTTTTAGTTACTTTGGAAAAAAAAATATTTTTTTAGTTACTTTGGGAAAAAAAATATTTTTTTAGTTACTTTGGAAAAAAAAATATTTTTTTAGTTACTTTGGAAAAAAAAATATTTTTTTAGTTACTTTGGAAAAAAAAATATTTTTTTAGTTTGGAAAAAAATATATATTTTTAGTTACTTTGGAAAAAAAAATATTTTTTTAGTTACTTTGGAAAAAAAAATATTTTTTTAGTTACTTTGGAAAAAAAAATATTTTTTTAGTTACTTTGGAAAAAAAAATATTCTTTTAGTTACTTTGGAAAAAAAAATATTTTTTTAGTTACTTTGGAAAAAAATATATTTTTTTAGTTACTTTGGAAAAAAAAATATTTTTTTAGTTACTTTGGAAAAAAATATATTTTTTTAGTTACTTTGGAAAAAAAAATATTTTTTTAGTTACTTTGGAAAAATAAAAAATGTTTTAGTTACTTTGGAAAAAAAAATATTTTTTTAGTTACTTTGGAAAAAAAAATATTTTTTTAGTTACTTTGGAAAAAAAAATATTTTTTTAGTTACTTTGGAAAAAAAAATATTTTTTTAGTTACTTTGGAAAAAAAAATATTTTTTAGTTACTTTGGAAAAAAAAATATTTTTTTAGTTTCTTTGGAAAACATTTTTTTTTTTTAGTTACTTTGGAAAAAAAAATATTTTTTTAGTTTCTTTGGGGAAAAAAATATTTTTTTAGTTACTTTGGAAAAAAAAATATTTTTTTAGTTACTTTGGAAAAAAAAATATTTTTTTAGTTACTTTGGAAAAAAAATATTTTTTTAGTTTCTTTGGAAAAAAAAATATTTTTTTAGTTACTTTGGAAAAAAAAATATTTTTTTAGTTACTTTGGAAAAAAAAATATTTTTTTAGTTACTTTGGAAAAAAAAATATTTTTTTAGTTACTTTGGAAAAAAATAATATTTTTTTAGTTACTTTGGAAAAAAAAATATTTTTTTAGTTACTTTGGAAAAAAAAATATTTTTTTAGTTACTTTGGAAAAAAAAAATTTTTTAGTTACTTTGGAAAAAAAAATTTTTTTGTTTCTTTGGAAAAAAATTATTTTTTTTAGTTACTTTGGAAAAAAAAATATTTTTTTAGTTTCTTTGGGAAAAAAAATATTTTTTTAGTTACTTTGGAAAAAAAAATATTTTTTTAGTTACTTTGGAAAAAAAAATATTTTTTTAGTTACTTTGGAAAAAAAAATATTTTTTTAGTTTCTTTGGAAAAAAAAATATTTTTTTAGTTACTTTGGAAAAAAAAATATTTTTTTAGTTACTTTGGAAAAAAAAATATTTTTTTAGTTACTTTGGAAAAAAAATATTTTTTTAGTTACTTTGGAAAAAAAAATATTTTTTTAGTTACTTTGGAAAAAAAATTTTTTTTTTAGTTACTTTGGAAAAAAAAAATTTTTTTTAGTTACTTTGGAAAAAAAAATATATTTTTAGTTACTTTGGAAAAAAAAATATTTTTTTAGTTACTTTGGAAAAAAAAATATTTTTTTAGTTACTTTGGAAAAAAAAATATTTTTTTAGTTACTTTGGAAAAAAAAAATTTTTTTAGTTACTTTGGAAAAAAAAATATTTTTTTAGTTACTTTGGGAAAAAAAATATTTTTTTAGTTACTTTGGGAAAAAAAATGTTTTTTTAGTTTCTTTGGAAAAAAATTATTTTTTTTAGTTACTTTGGAAAAAAAAATATTTTTTTAGTTTCTTTGGAAAAAAAAATATTTTTTTAGTTACTTTGGAAAACAAAATATTTTTTTAGTTACTTTGGAAAAAAAAATATTTTTTTAGTTACTTTGGAAAAAAAAATATTTTTTTAGTTACTTTGGAAAAAAAAATATTTTTTTAGTTTCTTTGGGAAAAAAAATATTTTTTTAGTTTCTTTGGAAAAAAAAATATTTTTTTAGTTACTTTGGGGAAAAAAATATTTTTTTAGTTACTTTGGAAAAAAAATTATTTTTTTAGTTACTTTGGAAAAAAAATATTTTTTTAGTTACTTTGGGAAAAAAAATATTTTTTTAGTTACTTTGGAAAAAAAAATATTTTTTTAGTTTCTTTGGAAAAAAATTATTTTTTTTAGTTACTTTGGAAAAAAAAATATTTTTTTAGTTTCTTTGGAAAAAAAAATATTTTTTTAGTTACTTTGGAAAACAAAATATTTTTTTAGTTACTTTGGAAAAAAAAATATTTTTTTAGTTACTTTGGAAAAAAAAATATTTTTTTAGTTACTTTGGAAAAAAAAATATTTTTTTAGTTTCTTTGGAAAAAAAAATATTTTTTTAGTTACTTTGGGAAAAAAAATATTTTTTTAGTTACTTTGGAAAAAAAAATATTTTTTTAGTTACTTTGGAAAAAAAAATATTTTTTTAGTTACTTTGGAAAAAAAAAAATTGTTTTAGTTACTTTGGAAAAAAAAATATTTTTTTAGTTACTTTGGAAAAAAAAATATTTTTTTAGTTACTTTGGAAAAAAATATATTTTTTTAGTTACTTTGGAAAAAAAAATATTTTTTTAGTTACTTTGGAAAAAAAAATATTTTTTAGTTACTTTGGAAAAAAAAATATTTTTTTAGTTTCTTTGGAAAAAAAATATATTTTTTAGTTACTTTGGAAAAAAAATATTTTTTTAGTTTCTTTGGGGAAAAAAATATATTTTTAGTTACTTTGGGAAAAAAAATATATTTTTAGTTACTTTGGGAAAAAAAATATTTTTTTAGTTACTTTGGAAAAAAAAATATTTTTTTAGTTTCTTTGGAAACAAAAATATTTTTTTAGTTACTTTGGAAAAAAAATTATTTTTTTAGTTACTTTGGAAAAAAAAATTTTTTTTTAGTTACTTTGGAAAAAAAAATATTTTTTTAGTTACTTTGGAAAAAAAATTATTTTTTTAGTTACTTTGGAAAAAAAAATATTTTTTTAGTTACTTTGGAAAAAAAAATATTTTTTTAGTTACTTTGGAAAAAAAAATATTTTTTTAGTTACTTTGGGAAAAAAAATATTTTTTTAGTTACTTTGGAAAAAAAAATATTTTTTTAGTTACTTTGGAAAAAAAAATATTTTTTTAGTTACTTTGGAAAAAAAAAATTTTTTTAGTTACTTTGGAAAAAAAAATATTTTTTTAGTTACTTTGGAAAAAAAAATATTTTTTTAGTTACTTTGGAAAAAAAAATATTTTTTTAGTTACTTTGGAAAAAAAAATATTTTTTTTAGTTACTTTGGGAAAAAAAATATTTTTTTAGTTTCTTTGGGAAAAAAAATATTTTTTTAGTTACTTTGGAAAAAAAAAATATTTTTTTAGTTACTTTGGGAAAAAAAATATTTTTTTAGTTACTTTGGAAAAAAAAATATTTTTTTAGTTACTTTGGAAAAAAAAATATTTTTTTAGTTACTTTGGAAAAAAAAATATTTTTTTAGTTACTTTGGAAAAAAAAATATTTTTTTAGTTACTTTGGAAAAAAAAATATTTTTTTAGTTACTTTGGAAAAAAAAATATTTTTTTAGTTACTTTGGAAAAAAAAATATTTTTTTAGTTACTTTGGAAAAAAAAATATTTTTTTAGTTACTTTGGAAAAAAAAATATTTTTTTAGTTACTTTGGAAAAAAAAATATTTTTTAGTTACTTTGGAAAAAAAAATATTTTTTTAGTTTCTTTGGAAAAAAAAATTTTTTTTTAGTTACTTTGGAAAAAAAAATATTTTTTTAGTTTCTTTGGGAAAAAAAAATATTTTTTTAGTTACTTTGGAAAAAAAAAATATTTTTTTAGTTACTTTGGAAAAAAAAATATTTTTTTAGTTACTTTGGAAAAAAAAATATTTTTTTAGTTTCTTTGGAAAAAAAAATATTTTTTTAGTTACTTTGGAAAAAAAAATATTTTTTTAGTTACTTTGGAAAAAAAAATATTTTTTTAGTTACTTTGGAAAAAAAAATATTTTTTAGTTACTTTGGAAAAAAAAATATTTTTTTAGTTTCTTTGGAAAAAAAATATTTTTTTTAGTTACTTTGGAAAAAAAAATATTTTTTTAGTTTCTTTGGGAAAAAAAATATTTTTTTAGTTACTTTGGAAAAAAAAAATATTTTTTTAGTTACTTTGGGAAAAAAAATATTTTTTTAGTTACTTTGGAAAAAAAAATATTTTTTTAGTTTCTTTGGAAAAAAAAATATTTTTTTAGTTACTTTGGAAAAAAAATTATTTTTTTAGTTACTTTGGAAAATTTTTTTTTTTTTAGTTACTTTGGAAAGAAAAATATTTTTTTAGTTACTTTGGAAAAAAAAAAAATTTTTTAGTTACTTTGGAAATTTTTTTTTTTTTTTAGTTACTTTGGAAAAAAAATATTTTTTTAGTTACTTTGGAAAAAAAAATATTTTTTTAGTTACTTTGGAAAACAAAATATTTTTTTAGTTACTTTGGAAAAAAAAATATTTTTTTAGTTACTTTGGAAAAAAATATATTTTTTTAGTTACTTTGGAAAAAAAAATATTTTTTAGTTACTTTGGAAAAAAAAATATTTTTTTAGTTTCTTTGGAAAAAAAATATTTTTTTTAGTTACTTTGGGAAAAAAAATATTTTTTTAGTTTCTTTGGGAAAAAAATATTTTTTTAGTTACTTTGGAAAAAAAAATATTTTTTTAGTTACTTTGGGAAAAAAAATATTTTTTTAGTTACTTTGGAAAAAAAAATATTTTTTTAGTTTCTTTGGAAAAAAAAATATTTTTTTAGTTACTTTGGAAAAAAAATTATTTTTTTAGTTACTTTGGAAAAAAAATTATTTTTTTAGTTACTTTGGAAAAAAATAATTTTTTTTAGTTACTTTGGAAAAAAAAATATTTTTTTAGTTTGGAAAAAAAAATATTTTTTTAGTTACTTTGGAAAAAAATTTTTTTTTTTAGTTACTTTGGAAAAAAAAATATTTTTTTAGTTACTTTGGAAAAAAAAAATATTTTTTTAGTTACTTTGGGAAAAAAAATATTTTTTTAGTTACTTTGGAAAAAAAAATATTTTTTTAGTTTCTTTGGAAAAAAAAATATTTTTTTAGTTACTTTGGAAAAAAAATATTTTTTTAGTTACTTTGGAAAAAAAAATATTTTTTTAGTTACTTTGGAAAAAAAAATATTTTTTTAGTTACTTTGGAAAAAAAAATATTTTTTTAGTTACTTTGGAAAAAAAAATATTTTTTTAGTTTCTTTGGAAAAAAAAAAATTTTTTAGTTACTTTGGGAAAAAAAATATTTTTTTAGTTACTTTGGAAAAAAAAATATTTTTTTAGTTACTTTGGAAAAAAAAATATTTTTTTAGTTACTTTGGAAAAAAATATATTTTTTTAGTTACTTTGGAAAAAAAAATATTTTTTTAGTTACTTTGGAAAAAAAAATATTTTTTAGTTACTTTGGAAAAAAAAATATTTTTTTAGTTACTTTGGGAAAAAAAATATTTTTTTAGTTACTTTGGAAAAAAAAATATTTTTTTAGTTTCTTTGGAAATTTTTTTTTTTTTTTAGTTACTTTGGAAAAAAAAATATTTTTTTAGTTTCTTTGGAAAAAAAAATATTTTTTTAGTTACTTTGGGAAAAAAAAATATTTTTTTAGTTACTTTGGAAAAAAAAATATTTTTTTAGTTTCTTTGGAAAAAAAAATATTTTTTTAGTTACTTTGGGAAAAAAAATATTTTTTAGTTACTTTGGAAAAAAAAATATTTTTTTAGTTACTTTGGAAAAAAAAATATTTTTTTAGTTACTTTGGAAAAAAAACTATTTTTTTAGTTACTTTGGAAAAAAAAAATTTTTTTTAGTTACTTTGGAAAAAAAAATATTTTTTTAGTTACTTTGGAAAAAAAATATTTTTTTAGTTACTTTGGAAAAAAAATATATTTTTTTAGTTACTTTGGAAAAAAATATATTTTTTTAGTTACTTTGGAAAAAAAATATTTTTTAGTTACTTTGGAAAAAAAAATATTTTTTTAGTTACTTTGGAAAAAAAAATATTTTTTTAGTTACTTTGGAAAAAAAAATATTTTTTTAGTTACTTTGGAAAAAAAAATTTTTTTTTAGTTACTTTGGAAAAAAAAATATTTTTTAGTTACTTTGGAAAAAAAAATATTTTTTTAGTTACTTTGGAAAAAAAAATATTTTTTTAGTTACTTTGGAAAAAAAATATTTTTTTAGTTACTTTGGAAAAAAAAAATTTTTTTAGTTACTTTGGAAAAAAAATATTTTTTTAGTTACTTTGGGAAAAAAAATATTTTTTTTAGTTACTTTGGAAAAAAAAATATTTTTTTAGTTTCTTTGGAAAAATATTTTTTTTTAGTTACTTTGGAAAAAAAAATATTTTTTTAGTTTCTTTGGAAAAAAAAATATTTTTTTAGTTACTTTGGGAAAAAAAATATTTTTTTAGTTACTTTGGAAAAAAAAATATTTTTTTAGTTACTTTGGAAAAAAAAATATTTTTTTAGTTTCTTTGGAAAAAAAAATATTTTTTTAGTTACTTTGGAAAAAAAATATTTTTTTAGTTACTTTGGAAAAAAAAATATTTTTTTAGTTACTTTGGAAAAAAAAATATTTTTTTAGTTACTTTGGAAAAAAAAATATTTTTTTAGTTACTTTGGAAAAAAAAATATTTTTTTAGTTACTTTGGAAAAAAAAAAATTTTTTTAGTTACTTTGGAAAAAAAAATATTTTTTTAGTTACTTTGGAAAAAAAAATATTTTTTTAGTTACTTTGGAAAAAAAATATTTTTTAGTTACTTTGGAAAAAAAAATATTTTTTTAGTTTCTTTGGAAAAAAAATATTTTTTTTAGTTACTTTGGAAAAAAAAAATATTTTTTTAGTTACTTTGGGAAAAAAAATATTTTTTTAGTTACTTTGGAAAAAAAAAATATTTTTTTAGTTACTTTGGAAAAAAAATATTTTTTTAGTTACTTTGGAAAAAAAATTATTTTTTTAGTTTCTTTGGAAAAAAAAATATTTTTTTAGTTACTTTGGAAAAAAAAATATTTTTTTAGTTACTTTGGAAAAAAAAATTTTTTTTTAGTTACTTTGGAAAAAAAAATATTTTTTTAGTTACTTTGGGAAAAAAAATATTTTTTTAGTTACTTTGGAAAAAAATATTTTTTTTAGTTACTTTGGAAAAAAAATATTTTTTTAGTTACTTTGGAAAAAAAAATATTTTTTTAGTTACTTTGGAAAAAAAAATATTTTTTTAGTTACTTTGGAAAAAAAAATATTTTTTTAGTTACTTTGGAAAAAAAAATATTTTTTAGTTACTTTGGAAAAAAAAATATTTTTTTAGTTACTTTGGAAAAAAAATATTTTTTTTAGTTACTTTGGAAAAAAATTATTTTTTTAGTTACTTTGGAAAAAAAAATATTTTTTTAGTTAACTTTGGAAAAAAATATATTTTTTTAGTTACTTTGGGAAAAAAAATATTTTTTTAGTTACTTTGGAAAAAAAAATATTTTTTTAGTTACTTTGGAAAAAAAAATATTTTTTTAGTTACTTTGGAAAAAAAAATATTTTTTTAGTTACTTTGGAAAAAAAAAATTTTTTAGTTACTTTGGAAAAAAAAAAATTTTTTTAGTTTCTTTGGAAAAAAAAATATTTTTTTAGTTACTTTGGGAAAAAAAATATTTTTTTAGTTTCTTTGGGAAAAAAAATATTTTTTTAGTTACTTTGGAAAAAAAAATATTTTTTTAGTTACTTTGGAAAAAAAATATTTTTTTAGTTACTTTGGAAAAAAAAATATTTTTTTAGTTACTTTGGAAAAAAAAATATTTTTTTAGTTACTTTGGAAAAAAAAATATTTTTTTAGTTACTTTGGAAAAAAAAATATTTTTTTAGTTACTTTGGAAAAAAAAATATTTTTTTAGTTACTTTGGAAAAAAAAATATTTTTTTAGTTACTTTGGAAAAAAAAATATTTTTTTAGTTACTTTGGAAAAAAAAATATTTTTTTAGTTACTTTGGAAAAAAAAATATTTTTTTAGTTACTTTGGAAAAAAAAATATTTTTTTAGTTACTTTGGAAAAAAAATATTTTTTTAGTTACTTTGGAAAAAAAAATATTTTTTTAGTTACTTTGGAAAAAAAATATTTTTTTAGTTACTTTGGAAAAAAAAATATTTTTTTAGTTACTTTGGAAAAAAAAATATTTTTTTAGTTACTTTGGAAAAAAAAATATTTTTTTAGTTACTTTGGAAAAAAAAATATTTTTTTAGTTACTTTGGAAAAAAAAATATTTTTTTAGTTACTTTGGAAAAAAAAATATTTTTTTAGTTACTTTGGAAAAAAAAAATATTTTTTTAGTTACTTTGGAAAAAAAAATATTTTTTTAGTTACTTTGGAAAAAAAAATATTTTTTTAGTTACTTTGGAAAAAAAAATATTTTTTTAGTTACTTTGGAAAAAAAAATATTTTTTTAGTTACTTTGGAAAAAAAAATATTTTTTTAGTTACTTTGGAAAAAAATATATTTTTTTAGTTACTTTGGAAAAAAAAATATTTTTTTTAGTTACTTTGGAAAAAAAAATATTTTTTTAGTTACTTTGGAAAAAAAAATATTTTTTTAGTTACTTTGGAAAAAAAAATATTTTTTTAGTTACTTTGGAAAAAAAAATATTTTTTTAGTTACTTTGGAAAAAAAAATATTTTTTTAGTTACTTTGGAAAAAAAAATATTTTTTTAGTTACTTTGGAAAAAAAAATATTTTTTTAGTTACTTTGGAAAAAAAAATATTTTTTTAGTTACTTTGGAAAAAAAAATATTTTTTTAGTTTCTTTGGAAAAAAAAATATTTTTTTAGTTTCTTTGGAAAAAAAAATATTTTTTTAGTTACTTTGGGAAAAAAAATATTTTTTTAGTTACTTTGGAAAAAAAAAAATTTTTTTAGTTACTTTGGAAAAAAAAATATTTTTTAGTTACTTTGGAAAAAAAAATATTTTTTTAGTTACTTTGGAAAAAAAAATATTTTTTTAGTTACTTTGGAAAAAAAAATATTTTTTTAGTTACTTTGGAAAAATTTTTTTTTTTTTAGTTACTTTGGAAAAAAAAATATTTTTTTAGTTACTTTGGAAAAAAAAATATTTTTTTAGTTACTTTGGAAAAAAAAATATTTTTTTAGTTACTTTGGAAAAAAAAATATTTTTTTAGTTACTTTGGAAAAAAAAATATTTTTTTAGTTACTTTGGAAAAAAAATTATTTTTTTAGTTACTTTGGAAAAAAAAAATTTTTTTTAGTTACTTTGGGAAAAAAAATATTTTTTTAGTTACTTTGGGAAAAAAAATATTTTTTTAGTTACTTTGGAAAAAAAATTTTTTTTTTAGTTACTTTGGAAAAAAAAATATTTTTTTAGTTACTTTGGAAAAAAAAATATTTTTTTAGTTACTTTGGAAAAAAAAATATTTTTTTAGTTACTTTGGAAAAAAAAATATTTTTTTAGTTACTTTGGAAAAAAAAATATTTTTTTAGTTACTTTGGAAAAAAAAAATATTTTTTTAGTTACTTTGGGAAAAAAAATATTTTTTTAGTTACTTTGGAAAAAAAAATATTTTTTTAGTTTCTTTGGAAAAAAAAATATTTTTTTAGTTACTTTGGAAAAAAAATATTTTTTTAGTTACTTTGGAAAAAAATATATTTTTTTAGTTACTTTGGAAAAAAAAATATTTTTTTAGTTACTTTGGAAAAAAAAATATTTTTTTAGTTACTTTGGAAAAAAGAATATTTTTTTAGTTTCTTTGGAAAAAAAAATTTTTTTTAGTTACTTTGGGAAAAAAAATATTTTTTTAGTTACTTTGGAAAAAAAAATATTTTTTTAGTTACTTTGGAAAAAAAATATTTTTTTAGTTACTTTGGAAAAATTTTTTTTTTTTTAGTTACTTTGGAAAAAAAAATATTTTTTTAGTTACTTTGGAAAAAAAAATATTTTTTTAGTTACTTTGGAAAAAAAATATTTTTTTAGTTACTTTGGAAAAAAATTTTTTTTTTTAGTTACTTTGGAAAAAAAAATATTTTTTAGTTACTTTGGAAAAAAAAATATTTTTTTAGTTTCTTTGGAAAAAAAAATTTTTTTTAGTTACTTTGGAAAAAAAAATATTTTTTTAGTTTCTTTGGGAAAAAAAATATTTTTTTAGTTACTTTGGAAAAAAAATATTTTTTTAGTTACTTTGGAAAAAAAATATTTTTTTAGTTACTTT
>NW_027635241.1:0-53000 GCF_949748355.1 Melanostigma gelatinosum | reverse complement strand
AAAAAAATATTTTTTTTTCCAAAGTAACTAAAAAAATATTTTTTTTTCCAAAGTAACTAAAAAAATATTTTTTTTTCCAAAGAAACTAAAAAATATTTTGTTTTCCAAAGTAACTAAAAAAATATTTTTTTTTCCAAAGAAACTAAAAAAATATTTTTTTTTCCAAAGTAACTAAAAAAATATTTTTTTTTCCAAAGTAACTAAAAAAATATTTTTTTTCCAAAGTAACTAAAAAAATATTTTTTTTTCCAAAGTAACTAAAAAAATAATTTTTTTTCCAAAGTAACTAAAAAATATTTTTTTTTCCAAAGTAACTAAAAAAATATTTTTTTTTCCAAAGTAACTAAAAAAATATTTTTTTTTCCAAAGTAACTAAAAAAATATTTTTTTTTCCAAAGTAACTAAAAAAATATTTTTTTTTCCAAAGTAACTAAAAAAATATTTTTTTTTCCAAAGTAACTAAAAAAATATTTTTTTTTCCAAAGAAACTAAAAAAATATTTTTTTTTCCAAAGTAACTAAAAAATATTTTTTTTTCCAAAGTAACTAAAAAAATATTTTTTTTTCCAAAGTAACTAAAAAAATATTTTTTTTTCCAAAGAAACTAAAAAAAAATTTTTTTTTCCAAAGTAACTAAAAAAATATTTTTTTTTCCAAAGAAACTAAAAAAAAAATTTTTTTTCCAAAGTAACTAAAAAAAATTTTTTTTTCCAAAGAAACTAAAAAAATATTTTTTTTTCCAAAGTAACTAAAAATTTTTTTTTTTTTCCAAAGTAACTAAAAAAATATTTTGTTTTCCAAAGTAACTAAAAAAATATTTTTTTTTCCAAAGAAACTAAAAAAATATTTTTTTTTCCAAAGTAACTAAAAAAATATTTTTTTTTCCAAAGTAACTAAAAAAATATTTTTTTTTCCAAAGTAACTAAAAAAATATTTTTTTTTCCAAAGTAACTAAAAAAATATATTTTTTTCCAAAGTAACTAAAAAAATAATTTTTTTTCCAAAGTAACTAAAAAAATATTTTTTTTTCCAAAGTAACTAAAAAAATATTTTTTTTTCCAAAGTAACTAAAAAAATATTTTTTTTTCCAAAGTAACTAAAAAAATATTTTTTTTTCCAAAGTAACTAAAAAAATATTTTTTTTTCCAAAGTAACTAAAAAAATATTTTTTTTTCCAAAGTAACTAAAAAAGTAACTTTTTTTCCAAAGTAACTAAAAAAATATTTTTTTTTCCAAAGTAACTAAAAAAGTAATTTTTTTCCAAAGTAACTAAAAAAATATTTTTTTTTCCAAAGTAACTAAAAAAATATGTTTTTTTCCAAAGTAACTAAAAAAATATTTTTTTTTCCAAAGTAACTAAAAAATTTTTTTTTTTCCAAAGTAACTAAAAAAATATTTTTTTTTCCAAAGTAACTAAAAATTTTTTTTTTTTCCAAAGTAACTAAAAAAATAATTTTTTTTCCAAAGTAACTAAAAAAATTTTTTCTTTCCAAAGTAACTAAAAAAATATTTTTTTTTCCAAAGTAACTAAAAAAATATTTTTTTTTCCAAAGTAACTAAAAAAATATTTTTTTTTCCAAAGTAACTAAAAAAATATTTTTTTTTCCAAAGTAACTAAAAAAATTTTTTTTTTCCAAAGTAACTAAAAAAATATTTTTTTTTCCAAAGTAACTAAAAAAATATTTTTTTTTCCAAAGTAACTAAAAATTATTTTTTTTTCCAAAGTAACTAAAAAAATTTTTTTTTTTCCAAAGTAACTAAAAAAATATTTTTTTTTCCAAAGTAACTAAAAAAATATTTTTTTTTCCAAAGTAACTAAAAAAATATTTTTTTTCCAAAGTAACTAAAAAAATATTTTTTTTTCCAAAGAAACTAAAAAAATATTTTTTTTTCCAAAGTAACTAAAAAATTATTTTTTTTTCCAAAGAAACTAAAAAAATATTTTTTTTTCCAAAGTAACTAAAATTTTTTTTTTTTTTCCAAAGTAACTAAAAAATCTTTTTTTTTTCCAAAGTAACTAAAAAAATATTTTTTTTTCCAAAGTAACTAAAAAAATATTTTTTTTTCCAAAGTAACTAAAAAAATATTTTTTTTTCCAAAGTAACTAAAAAAATATTTTTTTTCCAAAGTAACTAAAAAAATATTTTTTTTTCCAAAGTAACTAAAAAAATATTTTTTTTTCCAAAGTAACTAAAAAATATTTTTTTTTTTCCAAAGTAACTAAAAAAATATTTTGTTTTCCAAAGTAACTAAAAAAATATTTTTTTTTCCAAAGTAACTAAAAAAATTTTTTTTTTTCCAAAGTAACTAAAAAAATATTTTTTTTTTCCAAAGTAACTAAAAAAATATTTTTTTTTCCAAAGTAACTAAAAAAAGTAACTTTTTTTCCAAAGTAACTAAAAAAATATTTTTTTTTCCAAAGTAACTAAAAAAGTAATTTTTTTCCAAAGTAACTAAAAAAATATTTTTTTTCCCAAAGTAACTAAAAAAATATGTTTTTTTCCAAAGTAACTAAAAAAATATTTTTTTTTCCAAAGTAACTAAAAAAATATTTTTTTTTCCAAAGTAACTAAAAAAATATTTTTTTTTCCAAAGTAACTAAAAAAATATTTTTTTTTCCAAAGTAACTAAAAAAATATTTTTTTTTCCAAAGTAACTAAAAAATTTTTTTTTTTCCAAAGTAACTAAAAAAATTTTTTTTTTTCCAAAGTAACTAAAAAAATATTTTTTTTTCCAAAGTAACTAAAAAAATTTTTTTTTTCCAAAGTAACTAAAAAAATTTTTTTTTTCCAAAGTAACTAAAAAAATATTTTTTTTTCCAAAGTAACTAAAAAAATATTTTTTTTCCCAAAGTAACTAAAAAAATATTTTTTTTCCCAAAGTAACTAAAAAAATATTTTTTTTTCCAAAGTAACTAAAAAAGTAACTTTTTTTCCAAAGTAACTAAAAAAATATTTTTTTTCCAAAGTAACTAAAAAAGTAAATTTTTTCCAAAGTAACTAAAAAAATATTTTTTTTTCCAAAGTAACTAAAAAAATATTTTTTTTTCCAAAGTAACTAAAAAATATTTTTTTTTTCCAAAGTAACTAAAAAAATATTTTGTTTTCCAAAGTAACTAAAAAAATATTTTTTTTTCCAAAGTAACTAAAAAAATATTTTTTTTTCCAAAGTAACTAAAAAAATATTTTTTTTTCCAAAGTAACTAAAAAAATATTTTTTTTTCCAAAGTAACTAAAAAAATATTTTTTTCCCAAAGTAACTAAAAAAATATTTTTTTTCCAAAAGTAACTAAAAAAATATTTTTTTTTCCAAAGTAACTAAAAAAAAAAAAAATTTTCCAAAGAAACTAAAAAAATATTTTTTTTCCAAAGTAACTAAAAAAATTTTTTTTTTTCCAAAGAAACTAAAAAAAATTTTTTTTTTCCAAAGTAACTGAAAAATTTATTTTTTTCCAAAGTAACTAAAAAAATTTTTTTTTTTCCAAAGTAACTAAAAAAATATTTTTTTTTCCAAAGAAACTAAAAAAATATTTTTTTTTCCAAAGTAACTAAAAAATTTTTTTTTTTCCAAAGTAACTAAAAAAATATTTTTTTTTCCAAAGTAACTAAAAAAATATTTTTTTTTCCAAAGTAACTAAAAAAAATTTTTTTTTCCAAAGAAACTAAAAAAATATTTTTTTTTCCAAAGTAACTAAAAATTTTTTTTTTTTTCCAAAGTAACTAAAAAAATATTTTGTTTTCCAAAGTAACTAAAAAAATATTTTTTTTTCCAAAGAAACTAAAAAAATATTTTTTTTTCCAAAGTAACTAAAAAAATATATTTTTTTCCAAAGTAACTAAAAAAATATTTTTTTTTCCAAAGTAACTAAAAAAATATTTTTTTTTCCAAAGTAACTAAAAAAATATTTTTTTTCCAAAGTAACTAAAAAAATATTTTTTTTTCCAAAGTAACTAAAAAAATATTTTTTTTTCCAAAGTAACTAAAAAAATAAATTTTTTTCCAAAGTAACTAAAAAAATATTTTTTTTTCCAAAGTAACTAAAAAAATATTTTTTTTTCCAAAGTAACTAAAAAAATTTTTTTTTTCCAAAGTAACTAAAAAAATATTTTTTTTCCAAAGTAACTAAAAAAATATTTTTTTTTCCAAAGTAACTAAAAAAGTAACTTTTTTTCCAAAGTAACTAAAAAAATATTTTTTTTTCCAAAGTAACTAAAAAAGTAAATTTTTTCCAAAGTAACTAAAAAATTTTTTTTTTCCCAAAGTAACTAAAAAAATTTTTTTTTTTCCAAAGTAACTAAAAAAATTTTTTTTTTTCCAAAGTAACTAAAAAAATTTTTTTTTTCCAAAGTAACTAAAAAAATAATTTTTTTTCCAAAGTAACTAAAAAAAATTTTTTTTTCCAAAGTAACTAAAAAAATATTTTTTTTTCCAAAGTAACTAAAAAAATATTTTTTTTTCCAAAGTAACTAAAAAAATTTTTTTTTTCCAAAGTAACTAAAAAAATATTTTTTTTTCCAAAGTAACTAAAAAAATATTTTGTTTTCCAAAGTAACTAAAAAAATATTTTTTTTTCCAAAGTAACTAAAAAAGTATTTTTTTTTCCAAAGTAACTAAAAAAGTAACTTTTTTTCCAAAGTAACTAAAAAAATATTTTTTTTTCCAAAGTAACTAAAAAAGTAATTTTTTTCCAAAGTAACTAAAAAAATATTTTTTTTTCCAAAGTAACTAAAAAAATATGTTTTTTTCCAAAGTAACTAAAAAAATATTTTTTTTTCCAAAGTAACTAAAAAAATTTTTTTTTTCCAAAGTAACTAAAAAAATTTTTTTTTTCCAAAGTAACTAAAAAAATATTTTTTTTTCCAAAGTAACTAAAAAAATATTTTTTTTTCCAAAGTAACTAAAAAAAATTTTTTTTTCCAAAGTAACTAAAAAAATATTTTTTTTTCCAAAGTAACTAAAAAAATTTTTTTTTTCCAAAGTAACTAAAAAAATATTTTTTTTTCCAAAGTAACTAAAAAAATTTTTTTTTTTCCAAAGTAACTAAAAAAATATTTTTTTTTCCAAAGTAACTAAAAAAATATTTTTTTTCCCAAAGTAACTAAAAAAATATTTTTTTTCCCAAAGTAACTAAAAAAATATTTTTTTTTCCAAAGTAACTAA
This sequence comes from Melanostigma gelatinosum, assembly GCF_949748355.1. Classification (NCBI taxonomy): domain Eukaryota; kingdom Metazoa; phylum Chordata; class Actinopteri; order Perciformes; family Zoarcidae; genus Melanostigma; species Melanostigma gelatinosum. The sequence continues at coordinate 47,841 of NW_027635241.1, read as the reverse complement.
AAAAGTAACTTTTTTTCCAAAGTAACTAAAAAAATATTTTTTTTTCCAAAGTAACTAAAAAAGTAAATTTTTTCCAAAGTAACTAAAAAAATATTTTTTTTTCCAAAGTAACTAAAAAAATATTTTTTTTTCCAAAGTAACTAAAAAAATATTTTTTTTTCCAAAGTAACTAAAAAAATATTTTTTTTTCCAAAGTAACTAAAAAAATATTTTTTTTTCCAAAGTAACTAAAAAAATTTTTTTTTCCAAAGTAACTAAAAAAATATTTTTTTTTCCAAAGAAACTAAAAAAATATTTTTTTTTCCAAAGTAACTAAAAAAATATTTTTTTTTCCAAAGTAACTAAAAAAATATTTTTTTTTCCAAAGTAACTAAAAAAATATTTTTTTTTCCAAAGAAACTAAAAAAATATTTTTTTTTCCAAAGTAACTAAAAAATTATTTTTTTTTCCAAAGAAACTAAAAAAATATTTTTTTTTCCAAAGTAACTAAAAATTTTTTTTTTTCCAAAGTAACTAAAAAAATTTTTTTTTTTCCAAAGTAACTAAAAAAAATTTTTTTTTTCCAAAGTAACTAAAAAAATATTTTTTTTTCCAAAGTAACTAAAAAAATATTTTTTTTTCCAAAGTAACTAAAAAAATATTTTTTTTCCAAAGTAACTAAAAAAATATTTTTTTTCCCAAAGTAACTAAAAAATATATTTTTTTTCCAAAGTAACTAAAAAAATATTTTTTTTTCCAAAGTAACTAAAAAAATATTTTTTTTTCCAAAGTAACTAAAAAATATTTTTTTTTTTCCAAAGTAACTAAAAAAATATTTTGTTTTCCAAAGTAACTAAAAAAATATTTTTTTTTCCAAAGTAACTAAAAAAATATTTTTTTTTCCAAAGTAACTAAAAAAATATTTTTTTTTCCAAAGTAACTAAAAAAATATTTTTTTTTCCAAAGTAACTAAAAAAATATTTTTTTCCCAAAGTAACTAAAAAAATATTTTTTTTCCAAAAGTAACTAAAAAAATATTTTTTTTTCCAAAGTAACTAAAAAAGTAACTTTTTTTCCAAAGTAACTAAAAAAATATTTTTTTTTCCAAAGTAACTAAAAAAGTAAATTTTTTCCAAAGTAACTAAAAAAATATTTTTTTTTCCAAAGTAACTAAAAAAATATTTTTTTTTCCAAAGTAACTAAAAAAGTAAATTTTTTCCAAAGTAACTAAAAAAATATTTTTTTTTCCAAAGTAACTAAAAAAATATTTTTTTTTCCAAAGTAACTAAAAAAATATATTTTTTTCCAAAGTAACTAAAAAAATATTTTTTTTTCCAAAGTAACTAAAAAAATTTTTTTTTTTCCAAAGTAACTAAAAATTTTTTTTTTTTCCAAAGTAACTAAAAAAATATTTTTTTTTCCAAAGTAACTAAAAAAATATTTTTTTTTCCAAAGTAACTAAAAAAATATTTTTTTTTCCAAAGTAACTAAAAAAATATTTTTTTTCCAAAGTAACTAAAAAATTTTTTTTTTTTCCAAAGTAACTAAAAAAATATTTTTTTTCCAAAGTAATTAAAAAAATATTTTTTTTTCCAAAGTAACTAAAAAAATATTTTTTTTTCCAAAGTAACTAAAAAAATATTTTTTTTTCCAAAGTAACTAAAAAAATATTTTTTTTTCCAAAGTAACTAAAAAAATATTTTGTTTTCCAAAGTAACTAAAAAAATATTTTTTTTTCCAAAGTAACTAAAAAAATATTTTTTTTTCCAAAGTAACTAAAAAAATATTTTTTTTTCCAAAGTAACTAAAAAAATATTTTTTTTTCCAAAGTAACTAAAAAAATATTTTTTTTCCAAAGTAATTAAAAAAATATTTTCTTTTCCAAAGTAACTAAAAAAATATTTTTTTTTCCAAAGTAACTAAAAAAATATTTTTTTTTCCAAAGTAACTAAAAAAATATTTTTTTTTCCAAAGTAACTAAAAAAATATTTTTTTTTCCAAAGTAACTAAAAAAATATTTTTTTTCCCAAAGTAACTAAAAAAATATTTTTTTCCCAAAGTAACTAAAAAAATATTTTTTTTTCCAAAGTAACTAAAAAAGTAACTTTTTTTCCAAAGTAACTAAAAAAATATTTTTTTTTCCAAAGTAACTAAAAAAGTAATTTTTTTCCAAAGTAACTAAAAAAATATTTTTTTTTCCAAAGTAACTAAAAAAATATTTTTTTTCCAAAGTAACTAAAAAAATATTTTTTTTTCCAAAGTAACTAAAAAAATATTTTTTTTTCCAAAGTAACTAAAAAAATATTTTTTTTTCCAAAGTAACTAAAAAAATATTTTTTTTCCAAAGTAATTAAAAAAATATTTTTTTTTCCAAAGTAACTAAAAAAATATTTTTTTTTCCAAAGTAACTAAAAAAATATTTTTTTTCCAAAGTAACTAAAAAAATATTTTTTTTCCAAAGTAACTAACAAAATATTTTTTTTTCCAAAGTAACTAAAAAAATATTTTTTTTCCAAAGTAACTAAAAAAATATTTTTTTTTCCAAAGTAACTAAAAAAATATTTTTTTTTCCAAAGTAACTAAAAAAATATTTTTTTTCCCAAAGTAACTAAAAAAATATTTTTTTTTCCAAAGTAACTAAAAAAATATTTTTTTTTCCAAAGAAACTAAAAAAATATTTTTTTTTCCAAAGTAACTAAAAAAATATTTTTTTTTCCAAAGTAACTAAAAAAATATTTTTTTTCCAAAGTAACTAAAAAAATATTTTTTTTTCCAAAGTAACTAAAAAAATATTTTTTTTCCGAAGTAACTAAAAAAATATTTTTTTTTCCAAAGTAACTAAAAAAATATTTTTTTTTTCCAAAGTAACTAAAACAATATTTTTTTTTCCAAAGTAACTAAAAAAATATTTTTTTTCCAAAGTAACTAAAAAAATATTTTTTTTTCCAAAGTAACTAAAAAAAAATTTTTTTTTCCAAAGTAACTAAAAAAAATTTTTTTTTCCCAAAGTAACTAAAAAAATATTTTTTTTCCAAAGTAACTAAAAAAATATTTTTTTTTCCAAAGTAACTAAAAAAATATTTTTTTTTCCAAAGTAACTAAAAAAATATTTTTTTTTCCAAAGTAACTAAAAAAATATTTTTTTTTCCAAAGTAACTAAAAAAATATTTTTTTTTCCAAAGTAACTAAAAAAATATTTTTTTTTCCAAAGAAACTAAAAAAATATTTTTTTTTCCAAAGTAACTAAAAAAATTTTTTTTTTTCCAAAGTAACTAAAAAAATATTTTGTTTTCCAAAGTAACTAAAAAAATATTTTTTTTTCCAAAGTAACTAAAAAAATATTTTTTTTTCCAAAGTAACTAAAAAAATATTTTTTTTTCCAAAGTAACTAAAAAAATATTTTTTTTTCCAAAGTAACTAAAAAAATATTTTTTTTTCCAAAGTAACTAAAAAAATATTTTTTTTCCCAAAGTAACTAAAAAAATATTTTTTTTCCCAAAGTAACTAAAAAAATATTTTTTTTTCCAAAGTAACTAAAAAAGTAACTTTTTTTCCAAAGTAACTAAAAAAATATTTTTTTTTCCAAAGTAACTAAAAAAGTAAATTTTTTCCAAAGTAACTAAAAAAATATTTTTTTTCCAAAGTAACTAAAAAAATATTTTTTTTTCCAAAGTAACTAAAAAAGTAAATTTTTTCCAAAGTAACTAAAAAAATATTTTGTTTTCCAAAGTAACTAAAAAAATATTTTTTTTTCCAAAGTAACTAAAAAAATATTTTTTTTTCCAAAGTAACTAAAAAAATATTTTTTTTTCCAAAGTAACTAAAAAAATATTTTTTTTTCCAAAGTAACTAAAAAAATATTTTTTTTTCCAAAGTAACTAAAAAAAAAAATTTTTTTCCAAAGAAACTAAAAAAATATTTTTTTTCCAAAGTAACTAAAAAAATTTTTTTTTTTCCAAAGAAACTAAAAAAAAATTTTTTTTTCCAAAGTAACTGAAAAATTTATTTTTTTCCAAAGTAACTAAAAAAATTTTTTTTTTTCCAAAGTAACTAAAAAAATATTTTTTTTTCCAAAGAAACTAAAAAAATATTTTTTTTTCCAAAGTAACTAAAAATTTTTTTTTTTTTCCAAAGTAACTAAAAAAATATTTTGTTTTCCAAAGTAACTAAAAAAATATTTTTTTTTCCAAAGAAACTAAAAAAATATTTTTTTTTCCAAAGTAACTAAAAAAATATTTTTTTTTCCAAAGTAACTAAAAAAATATTTTTTTTTCCAAAGTAACTAAAAAAATATTTTTTTTTCCAAAGTAACTAAAAAAATATTTTTTTTCCAAAGTAACTAAAAAAATATTTTTTTTTCCAAAGTAACTAAAAAAATATTTTTTTTTCCAAAGTAACTAAAAAAATAAATTTTTTTCCAAAGTAACTAAAAAAATATTTTTTTTTCCAAAGTAACTAAAAAAATATTTTTTTTTCCAAAGTAACTAAAAAAATTTTTTTTTTCCAAAGTAACTAAAAAAATATTTTTTTTCCAAAGTAACTAAAAAAATATTTTTTTTTCCAAAGTAACTAAAAAAGTAACTTTTTTTCCAAAGTAACTAAAAAAATATTTTTTTTTCCAAAGTAACTAAAAAAGTAAATTTTTTCCAAAGTAACTAAAAAAATTTTTTTTTCCCAAAGTAACTAAAAAAATTTTTTTTTTTCCAAAGTAACTAAAAAAAATTTTTTTTTCCAAAGTAACTAAAAAAATATTTTTTTTTCCAAAGTAACTAAAAAAATTTTTTTTTTCCAAAGTAACTAAAAAAATATTTTTTTTTCCAAAGTAACTAAAAAAATATTTTTTTTTCCAAAGTAACTAAAAAAAATTTTTTTTTCCAAAGTAACTAAAAAAATATTTTTTTTTCCAAAGTAACTAAAAAAATATTTTGTTTTCCAAAGTAACTAAAAAAATATTTTTTTTTCCAAAGTAACTAAAAAAATATTTTTTTTTCCAAAGTAACTAAAAAAATATTTTTTTTTCCAAAGTAACTAAAAAAATATTTTTTTTTCCAAAGTAACTAAAAAAATTTTTTTTTTTCCAAAGAAACTAAAAAAAAATTTTTTTTTCCAAAGTAACTGAAAAATTTATTTTTTTCCAAAGTAACTAAAAAAATTTTTTTTTTTCCAAAGTAACTAAAAAAATATTTTTTTTTCCAAAGTAACTAAAAAATTTTTTTTTTTTCCAAAGTAACTAAAAAAATATTTTGTTTTCCAAAGTAACTAAAAAAATATTTTTTTTTCCAAAGAAACTAAAAAAATATTTTTTTTTCCAAAGTAACTAAAAAAATATTTTTTTTTCCAAAGTAACTAAAAAAATATTTTTTTTTCCAAAGTAACTAAAAAAATATTTTTTTTTCCAAAGTAACTAAAAAAATATTTTTTTTCCAAAGTAACTAAAAAAATATTTTTTTTTCCAAAGTAACTAAAAAAATATTTTTTTTTCCAAAGTAACTAAAAAAATAAATTTTTTTCCAAAGTAACTAAAAAAATATTTTTTTTTCCAAAGTAACTAAAAAAATATTTTTTTTTCCAAAGTAACTAAAAAAATTTTTTTTTTCCAAAGTAACTAAAAAAATATTTTTTTTCCAAAGTAACTAAAAAAATATTTTTTTTTCCAAAGTAACTAAAAAAGTAACTTTTTTTCCAAAGTAACTAAAAAAATATTTTTTTTTCCAAAGTAACTAAAAAAGTAAATTTTTTCCAAAGTAACTAAAAAAATTTTTTTTTCCCAAAGTAACTAAAAAAATTTTTTTTTTTCCAAAGTAACTAAAAAAATTTTTTTTTTCCAAAGTAACTAAAAAAATATTTTTTTTTCCAAAGTAACTAAAAAAAATTTTTTTTTCCAAAGTAACTAAAAAAATATTTTTTTTTCCAAAGTAACTAAAAAAATATTTTTTTTTCCAAAGTAACTAAAAAAAATTTTTTTTTCCAAAGTAACTAAAAAAATAATTTTTTTTCCAAAGTAACTAAAAAAATATTTTGTTTTCCAAAGTAACTAAAAAAATATTTTTTTTTCCAAAGTAACTAAAAAAATATTTTTTTTTCCAAAGTAACTAAAAAAGTAACTTTTTTTCCAAAGTAACTAAAAAAATATTTTTTTTTCCAAAGTAACTAAAAAAGTAATTTTTTTCCAAAGTAACTAAAAAAATATTTTTTTTTCCAAAGTAACTAAAAAAATATGTTTTTTTCCAAAGTAACTAAAAAAATATTTTTTTTTCCAAAGTAACTAAAAAAATTTTTTTTTTCCAAAGTAACTAAAAAAATTTTTTTTTTCCAAAGTAACTAAAAAAATATTTTTTTTTCCAAAGTAACTAAAAAAATATTTTTTTTTCCAAAGTAACTAAAAAAATTTTTTTTTTCCAAAGTAACTAAAAAAATATTTTTTTTTCCAAAGTAACTAAAAAAATTTTTTTTTTCCAAAGTAACTAAAAAAATATTTTTTTTTCCAAAGTAACTAAAAAAATATTTTTTTTTCCAAAGTAACTAAAAAAATATTTTTTTTTCCAAAGTAACTAAAAAAATATTTTTTTTCCCAAAGTAACTAAAAAAATATTTTTTTTCCCAAAGTAACTAAAAAAATATTTTTTTTTCCAAAGTAACTAAAAAAATATTTTTTTTTCCAAAGTAACTAAAAAAATATTTTTTTTTCCAAAGTAACTAAAAAAATATTTTTTTTCCAAAGTAACTAAAAAATTTTGTTTTTTTTCCAAAGTAACTAAAAAAATATTTTTTTTCCAAAGTAATTAAAAAAATATTTTTTTTTCCAAAGTAACTAAAAAAATATTTTTTTTTCCAAAGTAACTAAAAAAATATTTTTTTTTCCAAAGTAACTAAAAAAATATTTTTTTTTCCAAAGTAACTAAAAAAATATTTTGTTTTCCAAAGTAACTAAAAAAATATTTTTTTTTCCAAAGTAACTAAAAAAATATTTTTTTTCCAAAGTAACTAAAAAAATATTTTTTTTTCCAAAGTAACTAAAAAAATATTTTTTTTTCCAAAGTAACTAAAAAAATATTTTTTTTCCAAAGTAATTAAAAAAATATTTTCTTTTCCAAAGTAACTAAAAAAATATTTTTTTTTCCAAAGTAACTAAAAAAATATTTTTTTTTCCAAAGTAACTAAAAAAATATTTTTTTTTCCAAAGTAACTAAAAAAATATTTTTTTTTCCAAAGTAACTAAAAAAATATTTTTTTTCCCAAAGTAACTAAAAAAATATTTTTTTCCCAAAGTAACTAAAAAAATATTTTTTTTTCCAAAGTAACTAAAAAAGTAACTTTTTTTCCAAAGTAACTAAAAAAATATTTTTTTTTCCAAAGTAACTAAAAAAGTAATTTTTTCCAAAGTAACTAAAAAAATATTTTTTTTTCCAAAGTAACTAAAAAAATATTTTTTTTCCAAAGTAACTAAAAAAATATTTTTTTTTCCAAAGTAACTAAAAAAATATTTTTTTTTCCAAAGTAACTAAAAAAATATTTTTTTTTCCAAAGTAACTAAAAAAATATTTTTTTTCCAAAGTAATTAAAAAAATATTTTTTTTTCCAAAGTAACTAAAAAAATATTTTTTTTTCCAAAGTAACTAAAAAAATATTTTTTTTCCAAAGTAACTAAAAAAATATTTTTTTTCCAAAGTAACTAACAAAATATTTTTTTTTCCAAAGTAACTAAAAAAATATTTTTTTTCCAAAGTAACTAAAAAAATATTTTTTTTTCCAAAGTAACTAAAAAAATATTTTTTTTTCCAAAGTAACTAAAAAAATATTTTTTTTCCCAAAGTAACTAAAAAAATATTTTTTTTTCCAAAGTAACTAAAAAAATATTTTTTTTTCCAAAGAAACTAAAAAAATATTTTTTTTTCCAAAGTAACTAAAAAAATATTTTTTTTTCCAAAGTAACTAAAAAAATATTTTTTTTCCAAAGTAACTAAAAAAATATTTTTTTTCCAAAGTAACTAAAAAAATATTTTTTTTCCGAAGTAACTAAAAAAATATTTTTTTTTCCAAAGTAACTAAAAAAATATTTTTTTTTTCCAAAGTAACTAAAACAATATTTTTTTTTCCAAAGTAACTAAAAAAATATTTTTTTTCCAAAGTAACTAAAAAAATATTTTTTTTTCCAAAGTAACTAAAAAAAAATTTTTTTTTCCAAAGTAACTAAAAAAATTTTTTTTTTCCCAAAGTAACTAAAAAAATATTTTTTTTCCAAAGTAACTAAAAAAATATTTTTTTTTCCAAAGTAACTAAAAAAATATTTTTTTTTCCAAAGTAACTAAAAAAATATTTTTTTTTCCAAAGTAACTAAAAAAATATTTTTTTTTCCAAAGTAACTAAAAAAATATTTTTTTTTCCAAAGTAACTAAAAAAATATTTTTTTTTCCAAAGTAACTAAAAAAATATTTTTTTTTCCAAAGTAACTAAAAAAAAAATTTTTTTCCAAAGAAACTAAAAAAATATTTTTTTTCCAAAGTAACTAAAAAAAATTTTTTTTTTCCAAAGAAACTAAAAAAAAATTTTTTTTTCCAAAGTAACTGAAAAATTTATTTTTTTCCAAAGTAACTAAAAAAAATTTTTTTTTTCCAAAGTAACTAAAAAAATATTTTTTTTTCCAAAGAAACTAAAAAAATATTTTTTTTTCCAAAGTAACTAAAAAAATTTTTTTTTTCCAAAGTAACTAAAAAAATATTTTTTTTTCCAAAGTAACTAAAAAAATATTTTTTTTTCCAAAGTAACTAAAAAAAATTTTTTTTTCCAAAGAAACTAAAAAAATATTTTTTTTTCCAAAAATAACTAAAAATTTTTTTTTTTTTCCAAAGTAACTAAAAAAATATTTTGTTTTCCAAAGTAACTAAAAAAATATTTTTTTTTCCAAAGAAACTAAAAAAATATTTTTTTTTCCAAAGTAACTAAAAAAATATTTTTTTTTCCAAAGTAACTAAAAAAATATTTTTTTTTCCAAAGTAACTAAAAAAATATTTTTTTTTCCAAAGTAACTAAAAAAATATTTTTTTTCCAAAGTAACTAAAAAAATATTTTTTTTTCCAAAGTAACTAAAAAAATATTTTTTTTTCCAAAGTAACTAAAAAAATAAATTTTTTTCCAAAGTAACTAAAAAAATATTTTTTTTTCCAAAGTAACTAAAAAAATATTTTTTTTTCCAAAGTAACTAAAAAAATTTTTTTTTTCCAAAGTAACTAAAAAAATATTTTTTTTCCAAAGTAACTAAAAAAATATTTTTTTTTCCAAAGTAACTAAAAAAGTAACTTTTTTTCCAAAGTAACTAAAAAAATATTTTTTTTTCCAAAGTAACTAAAAAAGTAAATTTTTTCCAAAGTAACTAAAAAAAATTTTTTTTCCCAAAGTAACTAAAAAAAATTTTTTTTTTCCAAAGTAACTAAAAAAATTTTTTTTTTCCAAAGTAACTAAAAAAATATTTTTTTTTCCAAAGTAACTAAAAAAAATTTTTTTTTCCAAAGTAACTAAAAAAATATTTTTTTTTCCAAAGTAACTAAAAAAATATTTTTTTTTCCAAAGTAACTAAAAAAAATTTTTTTTTCCAAAGTAACTAAAAAAATATTTTTTTTTCCAAAGTAACTAAAAAAATATTTTGTTTTCCAAAGTAACTAAAAAAATATTTTTTTTTCCAAAGTAACTAAAAAAATATTTTTTTTTCCAAAGTAACTAAAAAAGTAACTTTTTTTCCAAAGTAACTAAAAAAATATTTTTTTTTCCAAAGTAACTAAAAAAGTAATTTTTTTCCAAAGTAACTAAAAAAATATTTTTTTTTCCAAAGTAACTAAAAAAATATGTTTTTTTCCAAAGTAACTAAAAAAATATTTTTTTTTCCAAAGTAACTAAAAAAATTTTTTTTTTCCAAAGTAACTAAAAAAATTTTTTTTTTCCAAAGTAACTAAAAAAATATTTTTTTTTCCAAAGTAACTAAAAAAATATTTTTTTTTCCAAAGTAACTAAAAAAAATTTTTTTTTCCAAAGTAACTAAAAAAATTTTTTTTTTTCCAAAGTAACTAAAAAAATTTTTTTTTTCCAAAGTAACTAAAAAAATTTTTTTTTTCCAAAGTAACTAAAAAAATATTTTTTTTTCCAAAGTAACTAAAAAAATATTTTTTTTTCCAAAGTAACTAAAAAAATATTTTTTTTCCCAAAGTAACTAAAAAAATATTTTTTTTCCCAAAGTAACTAAAAAAATATTTTTTTTTCCAAAGTAACTAAAAAAATATTTTTTTTTCCAAAGTAACTAAAAAAATATTTTTTTTTCCAAAGTAACTAAAAAAATATTTTTTTTCCAAAGTAACTAAAAATTTTTGTTTTTTTTCCAAAGTAACTAAAAAAATATTTTTTTTCCAAAGTAATTAAAAAAATATTTTTTTTTCCAAAGTAACTAAAAAAATATTTTTTTTTCCAAAGTAACTAAAAAAATATTTTTTTTTCCAAAGTAACTAAAAAAATATTTTTTTTTCCAAAGTAACTAAAAAAATATTTTGTTTTCCAAAGTAACTAAAAAAATATTTTTTTTTCCAAAGTAACTAAAAAAATATTTTTTTTTCCAAAGTAACTAAAAAAATATTTTTTTTTCCAAAGTAACTAAAAAAATATTTTTTTTTCCAAAGTAACTAAAAAAATATTTTTTTTCCAAAGTAATTAAAAAAATATTTTCTTTTCCAAAGTAACTAAAAAAATATTTTTTTTTCCAAAGTAACTAAAAAAATATTTTTTTTTCCAAAGTAACTAAAAAAATATTTTTTTTTCCAAAGTAACTAAAAAAATATTTTTTTTTCCAAAGTAACTAAAAAAATATTTTTTTTCCCAAAGTAACTAAAAAAATATTTTTTTCCCAAAGTAACTAAAAAAATATTTTTTTTTCCAAAGTAACTAAAAAAGTAACTTTTTTTCCAAAGTAACTAAAAAAATATTTTTTTTTCCAAAGTAACTAAAAAAGTAATTTTTTTCCAAAGTAACTAAAAAAATATTTTTTTTTCCAAAGTAACTAAAAAAATATTTTTTTTCCAAAGTAACTAAAAAAATATTTTTTTTTCCAAAGTAACTAAAAAAATATTTTTTTTTCCAAAGTAACTAAAAAAATATTTTTTTTTCCAAAGTAACTAAAAAAATATTTTTTTTCCAAAGTAATTAAAAAAATATTTTTTTTTCCAAAGTAACTAAAAAAATATTTTTTTTTCCAAAGTAACTAAAAAAATATTTTTTTTCCAAAGTAACTAAAAAAATATTTTTTTTCCAAAGTAACTAACAAAATATTTTTTTTTCCAAAGTAACTAAAAAAATATTTTTTTTCCAAAGTAACTAAAAAAATATTTTTTTTTCCAAAGTAACTAAAAAAATATTTTTTTTTCCAAAGTAACTAAAAAAATATTTTTTTTCCCAAAGTAACTAAAAAAATATTTTTTTTTCCAAAGTAACTAAAAAAATATTTTTTTTTCCAAAGAAACTAAAAAAATATTTTTTTTTCCAAAGTAACTAAAAAAATATTTTTTTTTCCAAAGTAACTAAAAAAATATTTTTTTTCCAAAGTAACTAAAAAAATATTTTTTTTTCCAAAGTAACTAAAAAAATATTTTTTTTCCGAAGTAACTAAAAAAATATTTTTTTTTCCAAAGTAACTAAAAAAATATTTATTTTTTCCAAAGTAACTAAAACAATATTTTTTTTTCCAAAGTAACTAAAAAAATATTTTTTTTCCAAAGTAACTAAAAAAATATTTTTTTTTCCAAAGTAACTAAAAAAAAATTTTTTTTTCCAAAGTAACTAAAAAAATTTTTTTTTTCCCAAAGTAACTAAAAAAATATTTTTTTTCCAAAGTAACTAAAAAAATATTTTTTTTTCCAAAGTAACTAAAAAAATATTTTTTTTTCCAAAGTAACTAAAAAAATATTTTTTTTTCCAAAGTAACTAAAAAAATATTTTTTTTTCCAAAGTAACTAAAAAAATATTTTTTTTTCCAAAGTAACTAAAAAAATATTTTTTTTTCCAAAGAAACTAAAAAAATATTTTTTTTTCCAAAGTAACTAAAAAAATTTTTTTTTTTCCAAAGTAACTAAAAAAATATTTTGTTTTCCAAAGTAACTAAAAAAATATTTTTTTTTCCAAAGTAACTAAAAAAATATTTTTTTTTCCAAAGTAACTAAAAAAATATTTTTTTTTCCAAAGTAACTAAAAAAATATTTTTTTTTCCAAAGTAACTAAAAAAATATTTTTTTTTCCAAAGTAACTAAAAAAATATTTTTTTTCCCAAAGTAACTAAAAAAATATTTTTTTTCCCAAAGTAACTAAAAAAATATTTTTTTTTCCAAAGTAACTAAAAAAGTAACTTTTTTTCCAAAGTAACTAAAAAAATATTTTTTTTTCCAAAGTAACTAAAAAAGTAAATTTTTTCCAAAGTAACTAAAAAAATATTTTTTTTCCAAAGTAACTAAAAAAATATTTTTTTTTCCAAAGTAACTAAAAAAGTAAATTTTTTCCAAAGTAACTAAAAAAATATTTTGTTTTCCAAAGTAACTAAAAAAATATTTTTTTTTCCAAAGTAACTAAAAAAATATTTTTTTTTCCAAAGTAACTAAAAAAATATTTTTTTTTCCAAAGTAACTAAAAAAATATTTTTTTTTCCAAAGTAACTAAAAAAATATATTTTTTCCCAAAGTAACTAAAAAAATATTTTTTTTCCAAAAGTAACTAAAAAAATATTTTTTTTTCCAAAGTAACTAAAAAAGTAACTTTTTTTCCAAAGTAACTAAAAAAATATTTTTTTTTCCAAAGTAACTAAAAAAGTAAATTTTTTCCAAAGTAACTAAAAAAATATTTTTTTTTCCAAAGTAACTAAAAAAATATTTTTTTTTCCAAAGTAACTAAAAAAATATTTTTTTTTCCAAAGTAACTAAAAAAATATTTTTTTTTCCAAAGTAACTAAAAAAATATTTTTTTTTCCAAAGTAACTAAAAAAATATTTTTTTTTCCAAAGTAACTAAAAAAATATTTTTTTTTCCAAAGTAACTAAAAAAATATTTTTTTTTCCAAAGTAACTAAAAAAATATTTTTTTTCCAAAGTAACTAAAAAAATTTTTTTTTTTCCAAAGTAACTAAAAAAATATTTTTTTTCCAAAGTAATTAAAAAAATATTTTTTTTTCCAAAGTAACCAAAAAAATATTTTTTTTTCCAAAGAAACTAAAAAAATATTTTTTTTTCCAAAGTAACTAAAAAATTTTTTTTTTTTCCAAAGTAACTAAAAAAATATTTTGTTTTCCAAAGTAACTAAAAAAATATTTTTTTTTCCAAAGTAACTAAAAAAATATTTTTTTTTCCAAAGTAACTAAAAAAATATTTTTTTTTCCAAAGTAACTAAAAAAATATTTTTTTTTCCAAAGTAACTAAAAAAATATTTTTTTTTCCAAAGTAACTAAAAAAATATTTTTTTTCCCAAAGTAACTAAAAAAATATTTTTTTTCCCAAAGTAACTAAAAAAATATTTTTTTTTCCAAAGTAACTAAAAAAGTAACTTTTTTTCCAAAGTAACTAAAAAAATATTTTTTTTTCCAAAGTAACTAAAAAAGTAAATTTTTTCCAAAGTAACTAAAAAAATATTTTTTTTCCAAAGTAACTAAAAAAATATTTTTTTTTCCAAAGTAACTAAAAAAGTAAATTTTTTCCAAAGTAACTAAAAAAATATTTTGTTTTCCAAAGTAACTAAAAAAATATTTTTTTTTCCAAAGTAACTAAAAAAATATTTTTTTTTCCAAAGTAACTAAAAAAATATTTTTTTTTCCAAAGTAACTAAAAAAATATTTTTTTTTCCAAAGTAACTAAAAAAATATTTTTTTTCCCAAAGTAACTAAAAAAATATTTTTTTTCCAAAAGTAACTAAAAAAATATTTTTTTTTCCAAAGTAACTAAAAAAGTAACTTTTTTTCCAAAGTAACTAAAAAAATATTTTTTTTTCCAAAGTAACTAAAAAAGTAAATTTTTTCCAAAGTAACTAAAAAAAATTTTTTTTTCCAAAGAAACTAAAAAAATATTTTTTTTTCCAAAGTAACTAAAAAATTTTTTTTTTTTCCAAAGTAACTAAAAAAATATTTTGTTTTCCAAAGTAACTAAAAAAATATTTTTTTTTCCAAAGAAACTAAAAAAATATTTTTTTTTCCAAAGTAACTAAAAAAATATTTTTTTTTCCAAAGTAACTAAAAAAATATTTTTTTTTCCAAAGTAACTAAAAAAATATTTTTTTTTCCAAAGTAACTAAAAAAATATTTTTTTTTCCAAAGTAACTAAAAAAATATTTTTTTTTCCAAAGTAACTAAAAAAATATTTTTTTTTCCAAAGTAACTAAAAAAATAATTTTTTTTCCAAAGTAACTAAAAAAATATTTTTTTTTCCAAAGTAACTAAAAAAATATTTTTTTTTCCAAAGTAACTAAAAAAATATTTTTTTTTCCAAAGTAACTAAAAAAATATTTTTTTTTCCAAAGTAACTAAAAAAGTAACTTTTTTTCCAAAGTAACTAAAAAAATATTTTTTTTTCCAAAGTAACTAAAAAAGTAATTTTTTTCCAAAGTAACTAAAAAAATATTTTTTTTTCCAAAGTAACTAAAAAAATATGTTTTTTTCCAAAGTAACTAAAAAAATATTTTTTTTTCCAAAGTAACTAAAAAAATATTTTTTTTTCCAAAGTAACTAAAAAAATATTTTTTTTTCCAAAGTAACTAAAAAAAATTTTTTTTTCCAAAGTAACTAAAAAAATATTTTTTTTTCCAAAGTAACTAAAAAAAATTTTTCTTTCCAAAGTAACTAAAAAAATATTTTTTTTTCCAAAGTAACTAAAAAAATATTTTTTTTTCCAAAGTAACTAAAAAAATATGTTTTTTTCCAAAGTAACTAAAAAAATATTTTTTTTTCCAAAGTAACTAAAAAAATTTTTTTTTTCCAAAGTAACTAAAAAAATATTTTTTTTTCCAAAGTAACTAAAAAAATATTTTTTTTTCCAAAGTAACTAAAAAAATTTTTTTTTTCCAAAGTAACTAAAAAATTTTTTTTTTTTCCAAAGTAACTAAAAAAATATTTTTTTTTCCAAAGTAACTAAAAAAATATTTTTTTTTCCAAAGTAACTAAAAAAATATTTTTTTTTCCAAAGTAACTAAAAAAATATTTTTTTTTCCAAAGAAACTAAAAAAATATTTTTTTTTCCAAAGTAACTAAAAAATTATTTTTTTTTCCAAAGAAACTAAAAAAATATTTTTTTTTCCAAAGTAACTAAAAATTTTTTTTTTTTTCCAAAGTAACTAAAAAATCTTTTTTTTTTCCAAAGTAACTAAAAAAATATTTTTTTTTCCAAAGTAACTAAAAAAATATTTTTTTTTCCAAAGTAACTAAAAAAATATTTTTTTTTCCAAAGTAACTAAAAAAATATTTTTTTTCCAAAGTAACTAAAAAAATATTTTTTTTTCCAAAGTAACTAAAAAAATATTTTTTTTTCCAAAGTAACTAAAAAATATTTTTTTTTTCCAAAGTAACTAAAAAAATATTTTGTTTTCCAAAGTAACTAAAAAAATATTTTTTTTTCCAAAGTAACTAAAAAAATTTTTTTTTTTCCAAAGTAACTAAAAAAATTTTTTTTTTCCAAAGTAACTAAAAAAATATTTTTTTTTCCAAAGTAACTAAAAAAAGTAACTTTTTTTCCAAAGTAACTAAAAAAATATTTTTTTTTCCAAAGTAACTAAAAAAGTAATTTTTTTCCAAAGTAACTAAAAAAATATTTTTTTTTCCAAAGTAACTAAAAAAATATGTTTTTTTCCAAAGTAACTAAAAAAATATTTTTTTTTCCAAAGTAACTAAAAAAATATTTTTTTTTCCAAAGTAACTAAAAAAATATTTTTTTTTCCAAAGTAACTAAAAAAATATTTTTTTTTCCAAAGTAACTAAAAAAATATTTTTTTTTCCAAAGTAACTAAAAAAATTTTTTTTTTCCAAAGTAACTAAAAAAAATTTTTTTTTTCCAAAGTAACTAAAAAAATATTTTTTTTTCCAAAGTAACTAAAAAAATTTTTTTTTTCCAAAGTAACTAAAAAAATATTTTTTTTTCCAAAGTAACTAAAAAAATTTTTTTTTTTCCAAAGTAACTAAAAAAATATTTTTTTTCCCAAAGTAACTAAAAAAATATTTTTTTTCCCAAAGTAACTAAAAAAATATTTTTTTTTCCAAAGTAACTAAAAAAGTAACTTTTTTTCCAAAGTAACTAAAAAAATATTTTTTTTCCAAAGTAACTAAAAAAGTAAATTTTTTCCAAAGTAACTAAAAAAATATTTTTTTTTCCAAAGTAACTAAAAAAATATTTTTTTTTTCCAAAGTAACTAAAAAATATTTTTTTTTCCAAAGTAACTAAAAAAATATTTTTTTTTCCAAAGTAACTAAAAAAATTTTTTTTTTCCAAAGTAACTAAAAAAATATTTTTTTTTCCAAAGTAACTAAAAAAATATTTTTTTTTCCAAAGTAACTAAAAAAATATTTTTTTTCCCAAAGTAACTAAAAAAATATTTTTTTTCCCAAAGTAACTAAAAAAATATTTTTTTTTCCAAAGTAACTAAAAAAGTAACTTTTTTTCCAAAGTAACTAAAAAAATATTTTTTTTCCAAAGTAACTAAAAAAGTAAATTTTTTCCAAAGTAACTAAAAAAATATTTTTTTTTCCAAAGTAACTAAAAAAATATTTTTTTTTCCAAAGTAACTAAAAAATATTTTTTTTTTCCAAAGTAACTAAAAAAATATTTTGTTTTCCAAAGTAACTAAAAAAATATTTTTTTTTCCAAAGTAACTAAAAAAATATTTTTTTTTCCAAAGTAACTAAAAAAATATTTTTTTCCCAAAGTAACTAAAAAAATTTTTTTTTTCCAAAAGTAACTAAAAAAATATTTTTTTTTCCAAAGTAACTAAAAAAAAAAAATTTTTTCCAAAGAAACTAAAAAAATATTTTTTTTCCAAAGTAACTAAAAAAATTTTTTTTTTCCAAAGAAACTAAAAAAAATTTTTTTTTTCCAAAGTAACTGAAAAATTTATTTTTTTCCAAAGTAACTAAAAAAATTTTTTTTTTTCCAAAGTAACTAAAAAAATTTTTTTTTTTCCAAAGAAACTAAAAAAATATTTTTTTTTCCAAAGTAACTAAAAAATTTTTTTTTTCCAAAGTAACTAAAAAAATATTTTTTTTTCCAAAGTAACTAAAAAAATATTTTTTTTTCCAAAGTAACTAAAAAAATTTTTTTTTCCAAAGAAACTAAAAAAATATTTTTTTTTCCAAAGTAACTAAAAAATTTTTTTTTTTTCCAAAGTAACTAAAAAAATATTTTGTTTTCCAAAGTAACTAAAAAAATATTTTTTTTTCCAAAGAAACTAAAAAAATATTTTTTTTTCCAAAGTAACTAAAAAAATATTTTTTTTTCCAAAGTAACTAAAAAAATATTTTTTTTTCCAAAGTAACTAAAAAAATATTTTTTTTTCCAAAGTAACTAAAAAAATATTTTTTTTCCAAAGTAACTAAAAAAATATTTTTTTTTCCAAAGTAACTAAAAAAATATTTTTTTTTCCAAAGTAACTAAAAAAATAATTTTTTTTCCAAAGTAACTAAAAAAATATTTTTTTTTCCAAAGTAACTAAAAAAATATTTTTTTTTCCAAAGTAACTAAAAAATTTTTTTTTTTCCAAAGTAACTAAAAAAATATTTTTTTTCCAAAGTAACTAAAAAAATATTTTTTTTTCCAAAGTAACTAAAAAAGTAACTTTTTTTCCAAAGTAACTAAAAAAATATTTTTTTTTCCAAAGTAACTAAAAAAGTAAATTTTTTCCAAAGTAACTAAAAAAATTTTTTTTCCCAAAGTAACTAAAAAAATTTTTTTTTTTCCAAAGTAACTAAAACAATTTTTTTTTTCCAAAGTAACTAAAAAAATATTTTTTTTTCCAAAGTAACTAAAAAAAATTTTTTTTTCCAAAGTAACTAAAAAAATATTTTTTTTTCCAAAGTAACTAAAAAAATATTTTTTTTTCCAAAGTAACTAAAAAAATTTTTTTTTTCCAAAGTAACTAAAAAAATATTTTTTTTTCCAAAGTAACTAAAAAAATATTTTGTTTTCCAAAGTAACTAAAAAAATATTTTTTTTTCCAAAGTAACTAAAAAAATATTTTTTTTTCCAAAGTAACTAAAAAAGTAACTTTTTTTCCAAAGTAACTAAAAAAATATTTTTTTTTCCAAAGTAACTAAAAAAGTAATTTTTTTCCAAAGTAACTAAAAAAATATTTTTTTTTCCAAAGTAACTAAAAAAATATGTTTTTTTCCAAAGTAACTAAAAAAATATTTTTTTTTCCAAAGTAACTAAAAAAATATTTTTTTTTCCAAAGTAACTAAAAAAATATTTTTTTTTCCAAAGTAACTAAAAAAATATTTTTTTTTCCAAAGTAACTAAAAAAATATTTTTTTTTCCAAAGTAACTAAAAAAATTTTTTTTTCCAAAGTAACTAAAAAAATATTTTTTTTTCCAAAGTAACTAAAAAAATTTTTTTTTTCCAAAGTAACTAAAAAAATTTTTTTTTTCCAAAGTAACTAAAAAAATATTTTTTTTTCCAAAGTAACTAAAAAAATATTTTTTTTTCCAAAGTAACTAAAAAAATATTTTTTTTCCCAAAGTAACTAAAAAAATATTTTTTTTCCCAAAGTAACTAAAAAAATATTTTTTTTTCCAAAGTAACTAAAAAAGTAACTTTTTTTCCAAAGTAACTAAAAAAATATTTTTTTTTCCAAAGTAACTAAAAAAGTAAATTTTTTCCAAAGTAACTAAAAAAATATTTTTTTTTCCAAAGTAACTAAAAAAATATTTTTTTTTCCAAAGAAACTAAAAAAATATTTTTTTTTCCAAAGTAACTAAAAAAATATTTTTTTTTCCAAAGAAACTAAAAAAATATTTTTTTTTCCAAAGTAACTAAAAAATTTTTTTTTTTCCAAAGTAACTAAAAACATTTTTTTTTTTCCAAAGTAACTAAAAAAATATTTTTTTTTCCAAAGTAACTAAAAAAATATTTTTTTTTCCAAAGTAACTAAAAAAATATTTTTTTTTCCAAAGTAACTAAAAAAATATTTTTTTTCCAAAGTAACTAAAAAAATATTTTTTTTTCCAAAGTAACTAAAAAATATATTTTTTTTCCAAAGTAACTAAAAAAATATTTTTTTTTCCAAAGTAACTAAAAAAATATTTTTTTTTCCAAAGTAACTAAAAAATATTTTTTTTTTCCAAAGTAACTAAAAAAATATTTTGTTTTCCAAAGTAACTAAAAAAATATTTTTTTTTCCAAAGTAACTAAAAAAATATTTTTTTTTCCAAAGTAACTAAAAAAATATTTTTTTTTCCAAAGTAACTAAAAAAATATTTTTTTTTCCAAAGTAACTAAAAAAATATTTTTTTCCCAAAGTAACTAAAAAAATATTTTTTTTCCAAAAGTAACTAAAAAAATATTTTTTTTTCCAAAGTAACTAAAAAAGTAACTTTTTTTCCAAAGTAACTAAAAAAATATTTTTTTTTCCAAAGTAACTAAAAAAGTAAATTTTTTCCAAAGTAACTAAAAAAATATTTTTTTTTCCAAAGTAACTAAAAAAATATTTTTTTTTCCAAAGTAACTAAAAAAGTAAATTTTTTCCAAAGTAACTAAAAAAATATTTTTTTTTCCAAAGTAACTAAAAAAATATTTTTTTTTCCAAAGTAACTAAAAAAATATATTTTTTTCCAAAGTAACTAAAAAAATATTTTTTTTTCCAAAGTAACTAAAAAAAATTTTTTTTTTCCAAAGTAACTAAAAAATTTTTTTTTTTTCCAAAGTAACTAAAAAAATATTTTTTTTTCCAAAGTAACTAAAAAAATATTTTTTTTTCCAAAGTAACTAAAAAAATATTTTTTTTTCCAAAGTAACTAAAAAAATATTTTTTTTCCAAAGTAACTAAAAAATATTTTTTTTTTCCAAAGTAACTAAAAAAATATTTTTTTTCCAAAGTAATTAAAAAAATATTTTTTTTTCCAAAGTAACTAAAAAAATATTTTTTTTTCCAAAGTAACTAAAAAAATATTTTTTTTTCCAAAGTAACTAAAAAAATATTTTTTTTTCCAAAGTAACTAAAAAAATATTTTGTTTTCCAAAGTAACTAAAAAAATATTTTTTTTTCCAAAGTAACTAAAAAAATATTTTTTTTTCCAAAGTAACTAAAAAAATATTTTTTTTTCCAAAGTAACTAAAAAAATATTTTTTTTTCCAAAGTAACTAAAAAAATATTTTTTTTCCAAAGTAATTAAAAAAATATTTTCTTTTCCAAAGTAACTAAAAAAATATTTTTTTTTCCAAAGTAACTAAAAAAATATTTTTTTTTCCAAAGTAACTAAAAAAATATTTTTTTTTCCAAAGTAACTAAAAAAATATTTTTTTTTCCAAAGTAACTAAAAAAATATTTTTTTTCCCAAAGTAACTAAAAAAATATTTTTTTCCCAAAGTAACTAAAAAAATATTTTTTTTTCCAAAGTAACTAAAAAAGTAACTTTTTTTCCAAAGTAACTAAAAAAATATTTTTTTTTCCAAAGTAACTAAAAAAGTAATTTTTTTCCAAAGTAACTAAAAAAATATTTTTTTTTCCAAAGTAACTAAAAAAATATTTTTTTTCCAAAGTAACTAAAAAAATATTTTTTTTTCCAAAGTAACTAAAAAAATATTTTTTTTTCCAAAGTAACTAAAAAAATATTTTTTTTTCCAAAGTAACTAAAAAAATATTTTTTTTCCAAAGTAATTAAAAAAATATTTTTTTTTCCAAAGTAACTAAAAAAATATTTTTTTTTCCAAAGTAACTAAAAAAATATTTTTTTTCCAAAGTAACTAAAAAAATATTTTTTTTCCAAAGTAACTAACAAAATATTTTTTTTTCCAAAGTAACTAAAAAAATATTTTTTTTCCAAAGTAACTAAAAAAATATTTTTTTTTCCAAAGTAACTAAAAAAATATTTTTTTTTCCAAAGTAACTAAAAAAATATTTTTTTTCCCAAAGTAACTAAAAAAATATTTTTTTTTCCAAAGTAACTAAAAAAATATTTTTTTTTCCAAAGAAACTAAAAAAATATTTTTTTTTCCAAAGTAACTAAAAAAATATTTTTTTTTCCAAAGTAACTAAAAAAATATTTTTTTTCCAAAGTAACTAAAAAAATATTTTTTTTTCCAAAGTAACTAAAAAAATATTTTTTTTCCGAAGTAACTAAAAAAATATTTTTTTTTCCAAAGTAACTAAAAAAATATTTTTTTTTTCCAAAGTAACTAAAACAATATTTTTTTTTCCAAAGTAACTAAAAAAATATTTTTTTTCCAAAGTAACTAAAAAAATATTTTTTTTTCCAAAGTAACTAAAAAAAATTTTTTTTTCCAAAGTAACTAAAAAAAATTTTTTTTTCCCAAAGTAACTAAAAAAATATTTTTTTTCCAAAGTAACTAAAAAAATATTTTTTTTTCCAAAGTAACTAAAAAAATATTTTTTTTTCCAAAGTAACTAAAAAAATATTTTTTTTTCCAAAGTAACTAAAAAAATATTTTTTTTTCCAAAGTAACTAAAAAAATATTTTTTTTTCCAAAGTAACTAAAAAAATATTTTTTTTTCCAAAGAAACTAAAAAAATATTTTTTTTTCCAAAGTAACTAAAAAAATTTTTTTTTTTCCAAAGTAACTAAAAAAATATTTTGTTTTCCAAAGTAACTAAAAAAATATTTTTTTTTCCAAAGTAACTAAAAAAATATTTTTTTTTCCAAAGTAACTAAAAAAATATTTTTTTTTCCAAAGTAACTAAAAAAATATTTTTTTTTCCAAAGTAACTAAAAAAATATTTTTTTTTCCAAAGTAACTAAAAAAATATTTTTTTTCCCAAAGTAACTAAAAAAATATTTTTTTTCCCAAAGTAACTAAAAAAATATTTTTTTTTCCAAAGTAACTAAAAAAGTAACTTTTTTTCCAAAGTAACTAAAAAAATATTTTTTTTTCCAAAGTAACTAAAAAAGTAAATTTTTTCCAAAGTAACTAAAAAAATATTTTTTTTCCAAAGTAACTAAAAAAATATTTTTTTTTCCAAAGTAACTAAAAAAGTAAATTTTTTCCAAAGTAACTAAAAAAATATTTTGTTTTCCAAAGTAACTAAAAAAATATTTTTTTTTCCAAAGTAACTAAAAAAATATTTTTTTTTCCAAAGTAACTAAAAAAATATTTTTTTTTCCAAAGTAACTAAAAAAATATTTTTTTTTCCAAAGTAACTAAAAAAATATATTTTTTCCCAAAGTAACTAAAAAAATATTTTTTTTCCAAAAGTAACTAAAAAAATATTTTTTTTTCCAAAGTAACTAAAAAAGTAACTTTTTTTCCAAAGTAACTAAAAAAATATTTTTTTTTCCAAAGTAACTAAAAAAGTAAATTTTTTCCAAAGTAACTAAAAAAATATTTTTTTTTCCAAAGTAACTAAAAAAATATTTTTTTTTCCAAAGTAACTAAAAAAATATTTTTTTTTCCAAAGTAACTAAAAAAATATTTTTTTTTCCAAAGTAACTAAAAAAATATTTTTTTTTCCAAAGTAACTAAAAAAATATTTTTTTTTCCAAAGTAACTAAAAAAATATTTTTTTTTCCAAAGTAACTAAAAAAATATTTTTTTTTCCAAAGTAACTAAAAAAATATTTTTTTTCCAAAGTAACTAAAAAAATATTTTTTTTTCCAAAGTAACTAAAAAAATATTTTTTTTCCAAAGTAATTAAAAAAATATTTTTTTTTCCAAAGTAACCAAAAAAATATTTTTTTTTCCAAAGAAACTAAAAAAATATTTTTTTTTCCAAAGTAACTAAAAATTTTTTTTTTTTTCCAAAGTAACTAAAAAAATATTTTGTTTTCCAAAGTAACTAAAAAAATATTTTTTTTTCCAAAGTAACTAAAAAAATATTTTTTTTTCCAAAGTAACTAAAAAAATATTTTTTTTTCCAAAGTAACTAAAAAAGTAAATTTTTTCCAAAGTAACTAAAAAAATATTTTTTTTTCCAAAGTAACTAAAAAAATATTTTTTTTTCCAAAGTAACTAAAAAAATATTTTTTTTTCCAAAGTAACTAAAAAAAATTTTTTTTTTCCAAAGTAACTAAAAAAATATTTTTTTTTCCAAAGTAACTAAAAAAATATTTTTTTTTCCAAAGTAACTAAAAAAATATTTTTTTTTCCAAAGTAACTAAAAAAATATTTTTTTTTCCAAAGTAACTAAAAAAATATTTTTTTTCCAAAGTAACTAAAAAAATTTTTTTTTTTCCAAAGTAACTAAAAAAATATTTTTTTTCCAAAGTAATTAAAAAAATATTTTTTTTTCCAAAGTAACCAAAAAAATATTTTTTTTTCCAAAGAAACTAAAAAAATATTTTTTTTTCCAAAGTAACTAAAAAATTTTTTTTTTTTCCAAAGTAACTAAAAAAATATTTTGTTTTCCAAAGTAACTAAAAAAATATTTTTTTTTCCAAAGTAACTAAAAAAATATTTTTTTTTCCAAAGTAACTAAAAAAATATTTTTTTTTCCAAAGTAACTAAAAAAATATTTTTTTTTCCAAAGTAACTAAAAAAATATTTTTTTTTCCAAAGTAACTAAAAAAATATTTTTTTTCCCAAAGTAACTAAAAAAATATTTTTTTTCCCAAAGTAACTAAAAAAATATTTTTTTTTCCAAAGTAACTAAAAAAGTAACTTTTTTTCCAAAGTAACTAAAAAAATATTTTTTTTTCCAAAGTAACTAAAAAAGTAAATTTTTTCCAAAGTAACTAAAAAAATATTTTTTTTCCAAAGTAACTAAAAAAATATTTTTTTTTCCAAAGTAACTAAAAAAGTAAATTTTTTCCAAAGTAACTAAAAAAATATTTTGTTTTCCAAAGTAACTAAAAAAATATTTTTTTTTCCAAAGTAACTAAAAAAATATTTTTTTTTCCAAAGTAACTAAAAAAATATTTTTTTTTCCAAAGTAACTAAAAAAATATTTTTTTTTCCAAAGTAACTAAAAAAATATTTTTTTTTCCAAAGTAACTAAAAAAATATTTTTTTTTCCAAAGTAACTAAAAAAATATTTTTTTTTCCAAAGTAACTAAAAAAATATTTTTTTTTCCAAAGTAACTAAAAAAATATTTTTTTTCCAAAGTAACTAAAAAAATATTTTTTTCCCAAAGTAACTAAAAAAATATTTTTTTTTCCAAAGTAACTAAAAAAATATTTTTTTTTCCAAAGTAACTAAAAAAATATTTTTTTTTCCAAAGTAACTAAAAAAATATTTTTTTTTCCAAAGTAACTAAAAAAATATTTTTTTTTCCAAAGTAACTAAAAAAATATTTTGTTTTCCAAAGTAACTAAAAAAATATTTTTTTTTCCAAAGTAACTAAAAAAATATTTTTTTTTCCAAAGTAACTAAAAAAAATATTTTTTTTCCAAAGTAACTAAAAAAATATTTTTTTTCCAAAGTAATTAAAAAAATATTTTTTTTTCCAAAGTAACTAAAAAAATATTTTTTTTTCCAAAGTAACTAAAAAAATATTTTTTTTCCCAAAGTAACTAAAAAAATATTTTTTTTCCAAAGTAACTAACAAAATATTTTTTTTTCCAAAGTAACTAAAAAAATATTTTTTTTCCAAAGTAACTAAAAAAATATTTTTTTTTCCAAAGTAACTAAAAAAATATTTTTTTTTCCAAAGTAACTAAAAAAATATTTTTTTTTCCAAAGTAACTAAAAAAATATTTTTTTTTTCCAAAGTAACTAAAAAAATATTTTTTTTTCCAAAGAAACTAAAAAAATATTTTTTTTTCCAAAGTAACTAAAAAAATATTTTTTTTTCCAAAGTAACTAAAAAAATATTTTTTTTCCAAAGTAACTAAAAAAATATTTTTTTTTCCAAAGTAACTAAAAAAATATTTTTTTTCCGAAGTAACTAAAAAAATATTTTTTTTTCCAAAGTAACTAAAAAAATATTTTTTTTTCCAAAGTAACTAAAAAAATATTTTTTTTTCCAAAGTAACTAAAAAAATATTTTTTTTTCCAAAGTAACTAAAAAAATATTTTTTTTTCCAAAGTAACTAAAAAAATATTTTTTTTTCCAAAGTAACTAAAAAAATATTTTTTTTTCCAAAGAAACTAAAAAAATATTTTTTTTTCCAAAGTAACTAAAAAAATATTTTTTTTCCCAAAGTAACTAAAAAAATATTTTTTTTCCAAAGTAACTAAAAAAATATTTTTTTTTCCAAAGTAACTAAAAAAATATTTTTTTTTCCAAAGTAACTAAAAAAATATTTTTTTTTCCAAAGTAACTAAAAAAATATTTTTTTTTCCAAAGTAACTAAAAAAATATTTTTTTTTCCAAAGTAACTAAAAAAATATTTTTTTTTCCAAAGAAACTAAAAAAATATTTTTTTTTCCAAAGTAACTAAAAATTTATTTTTTTTTCCAAAGTAACCAAAAAAATATTTTGTTTTCCAAAGTAACTAAAAAAATATTTTTTTTTCCAAAGTAACTAAAAAAATATTTTTTTTTCCAAAGTAACTAAAAAAATATTTTTTTTTCCAAAGTAACTAAAAAAATATTTTTTTTTCCAAAGTAACTAAAAAAATATTTTTTTTTCCAAAGTAACTAAAAAAATATTTTTTTTCCCAAAGTAACTAAAAAAATATTTTTTTTCCCAAAGTAACTAAAAAAATATTTTTTTTTCCAAAGTAACTAAAAAAGTAACTTTTTTTCCAAAGTAACTAAAAAAATATTTTTTTTTCCAAAGTAACTAAAAAAGTAAATTTTTTCCAAAGTAACTAAAAAAATATATTTTTTTCCAAAGTAACTAAAAAAATATTTTTTTTTCCAAAGTAACTAAAAAAGTAAATTTTTTCCAAAGTAACTAAAAAAATATTTTGTTTTCCAAAGTAACTAAAAAAATATTTTTTTTTCCAAAGTAACTAAAAAAATATTTTTTTTTCCAAAGTAACTAAAAAAATATTTTTTTTTCCAAAGTAACTAAAAAAATATTTTTTTTTCCAAAGTAACTAAAAAAATATTTTTTTTCCCAAAGTAACTAAAAAAATATTTTTTTTCCAAAAGTAACTAAAAAAATATTTTTTTTTCCAAAGTAACTAAAAAAGTAACTTTTTTTCCAAAGTAACTAAAAAAATATTTTTTTTTCCAAAGTAACTAAAAAAGTAAATTTTTTCCAAAGTAACTAAAAAAATATTTTTTTTTCCAAAGTAACTAAAAAAATATTTTTTTTTCCAAAGTAACTAAAAAAGTAAATTTTTTCCAAAGTAACTAAAAAAATATTTTTTTTTCCAAAGTAACTAAAAAAATATTTTTTTTTCCAAAGTAACTAAAAAAATATTTTTTTTTCCAAAGTAACTAAAAAAATATTTTTTTTTCCAAAGTAACTAAAAAAATATTATTTTTTCCAAAGTAACTAAAAAAATATTTTTTTTTCCAAAGTAACTAAAAAAATATTTTTTTTTCCAAAGTAACTAAAAAAATATTTTTTTTTCCAAAGTAACTAAAAAAAATTTTTTTTTTCCAAAGTAACTAAAAAAATATTTTTTTTCCAAAGTAATTAAAAAAATATTTTTTTTTCCAAAGTAACCAAAAAAATTTTTTTTTTTCCAAAGTAACTAAAAAAATATTTTTTTTTCCAAAGTAACTAAAAAAATATTTTTTTTTCCAAAGTAACTAAAAAAATATTTTTTTTCCCAAAGTAACTAAAAAAATATTTTTTTTTCCAAAGTAACTAAAAAAATATTTTTTTTTCCAAAGTAACTAAAAAAATATTTTTTTTTCCAAAGTAACTAAAAAAATATTTTTTTTCCAAAGTAACTAAAAAATTTTTTTTTTCCAAAGTAACTAAAAAAATATTTTTTTTCCAAAGTAATTAAAAAAATATTTTTTTTTCCAAAGTAACTAAAAAAATATTTTTTTTTCCAAAGTAACTAAAAAAATATTTTTTTTTCCAAAGTAACTAAAAAAATATTTTTTTTTCCAAAGTAACTAAAAAAATATTTTGTT
This sequence comes from Melanostigma gelatinosum, assembly GCF_949748355.1. Taxonomy (NCBI): domain Eukaryota; kingdom Metazoa; phylum Chordata; class Actinopteri; order Perciformes; family Zoarcidae; genus Melanostigma; species Melanostigma gelatinosum. Next base: position 20,727 of record NW_027635241.1, on the reverse strand, counting down.
TTCCAAAGTAACTAAAAAAATATTTTTTTTTCCAAAGTAACTAAAAAAATATTTTTTTTTCCAAAGTAACTAAAAAAATATTTTTTTTTCCAAAGTAACTAAAAAAATATTTTTTTTTCCAAAGTAACTAAAAAAATATTTTTTTTCCAAAGTAATTAAAAAAATATTTTCTTTTCCAAAGTAACTAAAAAAATATTTTTTTTTCCAAAGTAACTAAAAAAATATTTTTTTTCCAAAGTAACTAAAAAAATATATTTTTTTCCAAAGTAACTAAAAAAATATTTTTTTTTCCAAAGTAACTAAAAAAATATTTTTTTTTCCAAAGTAACTAAAAAAATATTTTTTTTTCCAAAGTAACTAAAAAAATATATTTTTTTCCAAAGTAACTAAAAAAATATTTTTTTTTCCAAAGTAACTAAAAAAATATTCTTTTTTCCAAAGTAACTAAAAAAATATTTTTTTTTCCAAAGTAACTAAAAAAATATATTTTTTTCCAAAGTAACTAAAAAAATATTTTTTTTTCCAAAGTAACTAAAAAAAATATTTTTTTTCCAAAGTAACTAAAAAAATATTTTTTTTCCAAAGTAATTAAAAAAATATTTTTTTTTCCAAAGTAACTAAAAAAATATTTTTTTTTCCAAAGTAACTAAAAAAATATTTTTTTTCCCAAAGTAACTAAAAAAATATTTTTTTTCCAAAGTAACTAACAAAATATTTTTTTTTCCAAAGTAACTAAAAAAATATTTTTTTTCCAAAGTAACTAAAAAAATATTTTTTTTTCCAAAGTAACTAAAAAAATATTTTTTTTTCCAAAGTAACTAAAAAAATATTTTTTTTTCCAAAGTAACTAAAAAAATATTTTTTTTTTCCAAAGTAACTAAAAAAATATTTTTTTTTCCAAAGAAACTAAAAAAATATTTTTTTTTCCAAAGTAACTAAAAAAATATTTTTTTTTCCAAAGTAACTAAAAAAATATTTTTTTTCCAAAGTAACTAAAAAAATATTTTTTTTTCCAAAGTAACTAAAAAAATATTTTTTTTCCGAAGTAACTAAAAAAATATTTTTTTTTCCAAAGTAACTAAAAAAATATTTTTTTTTCCAAAGTAACTAAAAAAATATTTTTTTTTCCAAAGTAACTAAAAAAATATTTTTTTTTCCAAAGTAACTAAAAAAATATTTTTTTTTCCAAAGTAACTAAAAAAATATTTTTTTTTCCAAAGTAACTAAAAAAATATTTTTTTTTCCAAAGAAACTAAAAAAATATTTTTTTTTCCAAAGTAACTAAAAAAATATTTTTTTTCCCAAAGTAACTAAAAAAATATTTTTTTTCCAAAGTAACTAAAAAAATATTTTTTTTTCCAAAGTAACTAAAAAAATATTTTTTTTTCCAAAGTAACTAAAAAAATATTTTTTTTTCCAAAGTAACTAAAAAAATATTTTTTTTTCCAAAGTAACTAAAAAAATATTTTTTTTTCCAAAGTAACTAAAAAAATATTTTTTTTTCCAAAGAAACTAAAAAAATATTTTTTTTTCCAAAGTAACTAAAAATTTTTTTTTTTTCCAAAGTAACTAAAAAAATATTTTGTTTTCCAAAGTAACTAAAAAAATATTTTTTTTTCCAAAGTAACTAAAAAAATATTTTTTTTTCCAAAGTAACTAAAAAAATATTTTTTTTTCCAAAGTAACTAAAAAAATATTTTTTTTTCCAAAGTAACTAAAAAAATATTTTTTTTTCCAAAGAAACTAAAAAAATATTTTTTTTTCCAAAGTAACTAAAAATTTATTTTTTTTTCCAAAGTAACCAAAAAAATATTTTGTTTTCCAAAGTAACTAAAAAAATATTTTTTTTTCCAAAGTAACTAAAAAAATATTTTTTTTTCCAAAGTAACTAAAAAAATATTTTTTTTTCCAAAGTAACTAAAAAAATATTTTTTTTTCCAAAGTAACTAAAAAAATATTTTTTTTTCCAAAGTAACTAAAAAAATATTTTTTTTCCCAAAGTAACTAAAAAAATATTTTTTTTCCCAAAGTAACTAAAAAAATATTTTTTTTTCCAAAGTAACTAAAAAAGTAACTTTTTTTCCAAAGTAACTAAAAAAATATTTTTTTTTCCAAAGTAACTAAAAAAGTAAATTTTTTCCAAAGTAACTAAAAAAATATTTTTTTTTCCAAAGTAACTAAAAAAATATTTTTTTTTCCAAAGTAACTAAAAAAGTAAATTTTTTCCAAAGTAACTAAAAAAATATTTTGTTTTCCAAAGTAACTAAAAAAATATTTTTTTTTCCAAAGTAACTAAAAAAATATTTTTTTTTCCAAAGTAACTAAAAAAATATTTTTTTTTCCAAAGTAACTAAAAAAATATTTTTTTTTCCAAAGTAACTAAAAAAATATTTTTTTTCCCAAAGTAACTAAAAAAATATTTTTTTTCCAAAAGTAACTAAAAAAATATTTTTTTTTCCAAAGTAACTAAAAAAGTAACTTTTTTTCCAAAGTAACTAAAAAAATATTTTTTTTTCCAAAGTAACTAAAAAAGTAAATTTTTTCCAAAGTAACTAAAAAAATATTTTTTTTTCCAAAGTAACTAAAAAAATATTTTTTTTTCCAAAGTAACTAAAAAAGTAAATTTTTTCCAAAGTAACTAAAAAAATATTTTTTTTTCCAAAGTAACTAAAAAAATATTTTTTTTTCCAAAGTAACTAAAAAAATATTTTTTTTTCCAAAGTAACTAAAAAAATATTTTTTTTTCCAAAGTAACTAAAAAAATATTTTTTTTTCCAAAGTAACTAAAAAAATATTTTTTTTTCCAAAGTAACTAAAAAAAAATTTTTTTTTCCAAAGTAACTAAAAAAATATTTTTTTTTCCAAAGTAACTAAAAAAAATTTTTTTTTTCCAAAGTAACTAAAAAAATATTTTTTTTCCAAAGTAATTAAAAAAATATTTTTTTTTCCAAAGTAACCAAAAAAATTTTTTTTTTTCCAAAGTAACTAAAAAAATATTTTTTTTTCCAAAGTAACTAAAAAAATATTTTTTTTTCCAAAGTAACTAAAAAAATATTTTTTTTCCCAAAGTAACTAAAAAAATATTTTTTTTTCCAAAGTAACTAAAAAAATATTTTTTTTTCCAAAGTAACTAAAAAAATATTTTTTTTTCCAAAGTAACTAAAAAAATATTTTTTTTCCAAAGTAACTAAAAATTTTTTTTTTTTCCAAAGTAACTAAAAAAATATTTTTTTTCCAAAGTAATTAAAAAAATATTTTTTTTTCCAAAGTAACTAAAAAAATATTTTTTTTTCCAAAGTAACTAAAAAAATATTTTTTTTTCCAAAGTAACTAAAAAAATATTTTTTTTTCCAAAGTAACTAAAAAAATATTTTGTTTTCCAAAGTAACTAAAAAAATATTTTTTTTTCCAAAGTAACTAAAAAAATATTTTTTTTTCCAAAGTAACTAAAAAAATATTTTTTTTTCCAAAGTAACTAAAAAAATATTTTTTTTTCCAAAGTAACTAAAAAAATATTTTTTTTCCAAAGTAATTAAAAAAATATTTTCTTTTCCAAAGTAACTAAAAAAATATTTTTTTTTCCAAAGTAACTAAAAAAATATTTTTTTTCCAAAGTAACTAAAAAAATATATTTTTTTCCAAAGTAACTAAAAAAATATATTTTTTTCCAAAGTAACTAAAAAAATATTTTTTTTTCCAAAGTAACTAAAAAAATATTTTTTTTTCCAAAGTAACTAAAAAAATATATTTTTTTCCAAAGTAACTAAAAAAATATTTTTTTTTCCAAAGTAACTAAAAAAATATTCTTTTTTCCAAAGTAACTAAAAAAATATTTTTTTTTCCAAAGTAACTAAAAAAATATATTTTTTTCCAAAGTAACTAAAAAAATATTTTTTTTTCCAAAGTAACTAAAAAAAATATTTTTTTTCCAAAGTAACTAAAAAAATATTTTTTTTCCAAAGTAATTAAAAAAATATTTTTTTTTCCAAAGTAACTAAAAAAATATTTTTTTTTCCAAAGTAACTAAAAAAATATTTTTTTTCCCAAAGTAACTAAAAAAATATTTTTTTTCCAAAGTAACTAACAAAATATTTTTTTTTCCAAAGTAACTAAAAAAATATTTTTTTTCCAAAGTAACTAAAAAAATATTTTTTTTTCCAAAGTAACTAAAAAAATATTTTTTTTTCCAAAGTAACTAAAAAAATATTTTTTTTTCCAAAGTAACTAAAAAAATATTTTTTTTTTCCAAAGTAACTAAAAAAATATTTTTTTTTCCAAAGAAACTAAAAAAATATTTTTTTTTCCAAAGTAACTAAAAAAATATTTTTTTTTCCAAAGTAACTAAAAAAATATTTTTTTTCCAAAGTAACTAAAAAAATATTTTTTTTTCCAAAGTAACTAAAAAAATATTTTTTTTCCGAAGTAACTAAAAAAATATTTTTTTTTCCAAAGTAACTAAAAAAATATTTTTTTTTCCAAAGTAACTAAAAAAATATTTTTTTTTCCAAAGTAACTAAAAAAATATTTTTTTTTCCAAAGTAACTAAAAAAATATTTTTTTTTCCAAAGTAACTAAAAAAATATTTTTTTTTCCAAAGTAACTAAAAAAATATTTTTTTTTCCAAAGAAACTAAAAAAATATTTTTTTTTCCAAAGTAACTAAAAAAATATTTTTTTTCCCAAAGTAACTAAAAAAATATTTTTTTTCCAAAGTAACTAAAAAAATATTTTTTTTTCCAAAGTAACTAAAAAAATTTTTTTTTTTCCAAAGTAACTAAAAAAATATTTTTTTTTCCAAAGTAACTAAAAAAATATTTTTTTTTCCAAAGTAACTAAAAAAATATTTTTTTTTCCAAAGTAACTAAAAAAATATTTTTTTTTCCAAAGAAACTAAAAAAATATTTTTTTTTCCAAAGTAACTAAAAATTTTTTTTTTTTCCAAAGTAACTAAAAAAATATTTTGTTTTCCAAAGTAACTAAAAAAATATTTTTTTTTCCAAAGTAACTAAAAAAATATTTTTTTTTCCAAAGTAACTAAAAAAATATTTTTTTTTCCAAAGTAACTAAAAAAATATTTTTTTTTCCAAAGTAACTAAAAAAATATTTTTTTTTCCAAAGTAACTAAAAAAATATTTTTTTTCCCAAAGTAACTAAAAAAATATTTTTTTTCCCAAAGTAACTAAAAAAATATTTTTTTTCCCAAAGTAACTAAAAAAGTAACTTTTTTTCCAAAGTAACTAAAAAAATATTTTTTTTTCCAAAGTAACTAAAAAAGTAAATTTTTTCCAAAGTAACTAAAAAAATATTTTTTTTTCCAAAGTAACTAAAAAAATATTTTTTTTTCCAAAGTAACTAAAAAAGTAAATTTTTTCCAAAGTAACTAAAAAAATATTTTGTTTTCCAAAGTAACTAAAAAAATATTTTTTTTTCCAAAGTAACTAAAAAAATATTTTTTTTTCCAAAGTAACTAAAAAAATATTTTTTTTTCCAAAGTAACTAAAAAAATATTTTTTTTTCCAAAGTAACTAAAAAAATATTTTTTTTCCCAAAGTAACTAAAAAAATATTTTTTTTCCAAAAGTAACTAAAAAAATATTTTTTTTTCCAAAGTAACTAAAAAAGTAACTTTTTTTCCAAAGTAACTAAAAAAATATTTTTTTTTCCAAAGTAACTAAAAAAGTAAATTTTTTCCAAAGTAACTAAAAAAATATTTTTTTTTCCAAAGTAACTAAAAAAATATTTTTTTTTCCAAAGTAACTAAAAAAATATTTTTTTTTCCAAAGTAACTAAAAAAATATTTTTTTTTCCAAAGTAACTAAAAAAGTAAATTTTTTCCAAAGTAACTAAAAAAATATTTTTTTTTCCAAAGTAACTAAAAAAAATATTTTTTTTTCCAAAGTAACTAAAAAAATATTTTTTTTTCCAAAGTAACTAAAAAAATATTTTTTTTTCCAAAGTAACTAAAAAAATATTTTTTTTTCCAAAGTAACTAAAAAAATATTTTTTTTTCCAAAGTAACTAAAAAAATATTTTTTTTTCCAAAGTAACTAAAAAAATTTTTTTTTTTCCAAAGTAACTAAAAAAATATTTTTTTTCCAAAGTAATTAAAAAAATATTTTTTTTTCCAAAGTAACCAAAAAAATATTTTTTTTTCCAAAGTAACTAAAAAAATATTTTTTTTTCCAAAGTAACTAAAAATATATATTTTTTCCCAAAGTAACTAAAAAAATATTTTTTTTCCCAAAGTAACTAAAAAAATATTTTTTTTTCCAAAGTAACTAAAAAAATATTTTTTTTTCCAAAGTAACTAAAAAAATATTTTTTTTTCCAAAGTAACTAAAAAAATATTTTTTTTCCAAAGTAACTAAAAATTTTTTTTTTTTTCCAAAGTAACTAAAAAAAATTTTTTTTTCCAAAGTAATTAAAAAAATATTTTTTTTTCCAAAGTAACTAAAAAAATATTTTTTTTTCCAAAGTAACTAAAAAAATATTTTTTTTTCCAAAGTAACTAAAAAAATATTTTTTTTTCCAAAGTAACTAAAAAAATATTTTGTTTTCCAAAGTAACTAAAAAAATATTTTTTTTTCCAAAGTAACTAAAAAAATATTTTTTTTTCCAAAGTAACTAAAAAAATATTTTTTTTCCAAAGTAACTAAAAAAATATTTTTTTTTCCAAAGTAACTAAAAAAATATTTTTTTTCCAAAGTAATTAAAAAAATATTTTCTTTTCCAAAGTAACTAAAAAAATATTTTTTTTTCCAAAGTAACTAAAAAAATATTTTTTTTTCCAAAGTAACTAAAAAAATATATTTTTTTCCAAAGTAACTAAAAAAATATATTTTTTTCCAAAGTAACTAAAAAAATATTTTTTTTTCCAAAGTAACTAAAAAAATATTTTTTTTTCCAAAGTAACTAAAAAAATATTTTTTTTTCCAAAGTAACTAAAAAAATATTTTTTTTTCCAAAGTAACTAAAAAAATATTTTTTTTTCCAAAGTAACTAAAAAATATATTTTTTTTCCAAAGTAACTAAAAAAATATTTTTTTTCCAAAGTAATTAAAAAAATATTTTTTTTTCCAAAGTAACTAAAAAAATATTTTTTTTTCCAAAGTAACTAAAAAAATATTTTTTTTCCCAAAGTAACTAAAAAAATATTTTTTTTCCAAAGTAACTAACAAAATATTTTTTTTTCCAAAGTAACTAAAAAAATATTTTTTTTCCAAAGTAACTAAAAAAATATTTTTTTTTCCAAAGTAACTAAAAAAATATTTTTTTTTCCAAAGTAACTAAAAAAATATTTTTTTTTCCAAAGTAACTAAAAAAATATTTTTTTTTCCAAAGTAACTAAAAAAATATTTTTTTTTTCCAAAGTAACTAAAAAAATATTTTTTTTTCCAAAGAAACTAAAAAAATATTTTTTTTTCCAAAGTAACTAAAAAAATATTTTTTTTTCCAAAGTAACTAAAAAAATATTTTTTTTCCAAAGTAACTAAAAAAATATTTTTTTTCCCAAAGTAACTAAAAAAATATTTTTTTTCCGAAGTAACTAAAAAAATATTTTTTTTTCCAAAGTAACTAAAAAAATATTTTTTTTTCCAAAGTAACTAAAAAAATATTTTTTTTTCCAAAGTAACTAAAAAAATATATTTTTTTCCAAAGTAACTAAAAAAATATTTTTTTTTCCAAAGTAACTAAAAAATTTTTTTTTTTTCCAAAGTAACTAAAAAAATATTTTTTTTTCCAAAGAAACTAAAAAAATATTTTTTTTTCCAAAGTAACTAAAAATTTTTTTTTTTTTCCAAAGTAACTAAAAAAATATTTTGTTTTCCAAAGTAACTAAAAAAATATTTTTTTTTCCAAAGTAACTAAAAAAATATTTTTTTTCCCAAAGTAACTAAAAAAATATTTTTTTTCCCAAAGTAACTAAAAAAATATTTTTTTTTCCAAAGTAACTAAAAAAGTAACTTTTTTTCCAAAGTAACTAAAAAAATATTTTTTTTCCAAAGTAACTAAAAAAGTAAATTTTTTCCAAAGTAACTAAAAAAGTAAATTTTTTCCAAAGTAACTAAAAAAATATTTTTTTTTCCAAAGTAACTAAAAAAATATTTTTTTTTCCAAAGTAACTAAAAAAGTAAATTTTTTCCAAAGTAACTAAAAAAACATTTTTTTTTCCAAAGTAACTAAAAAAATATTTTTTTTTCCAAAGTAACTAAAAAAATATTTTTTTTTCCAAAGTAACTAAAAAAATATTTTTTTTTCCAAAGTAACTAAAAAAATATTTTTTTTTCCAAAGTAACTAAAAAAATATTTTTTTTTCCAAAGTAACTAAAAAAATATTTTTTTTTCCAAAGTAACTAAAAAATTTTTTTTTTTTCCAAAGTAACTAAAAAAATATTTTTTTTCCCAAAGTAACTAAAAAAATATTTTTTTTCCAAAGTAACTAAAAAAATATTTTTTTTTCCAAAGTAACTAAAAAAATATTTTTTTTTCCAAAGTAACTAAAAAAATATTTTTTTTTCCAAAGTAACTAAAAAAATATTTTTTTTTCCAAAGTAACTAAAAAAATATTTTTTTTTCCAAAGTAACTAAAAAAATATTTTTTTTTCCAAAGTAACTAAAAAAATATTTTTTTTTCCAAAGTAACTAAAAAAATATTTTTTTTTCCAAAGTAACTAAAAAAATATTTTTTTTTTCCAAAGTAACTAAAAAAATATTTTTTTTTCCAAAGAAACTAAAAAAATATTTTTTTTTCCAAAGTAACTAAAAAAATATTTTTTTTCCAAAGTAACTAAAAAAATATTTTTTTTCCAAAGTAACTAAAAAAATATTTTTTTTCCCAAAGTAACTAAAAAAATATTTTTTTTCCGAAGTAACTAAAAAAATATTTTTTTTTCCAAAGTAACTAAAAAAATATTTTTTTTTCCAAAGTAACTAAAAAAATATTTTTTTTTCCAAAGTAACTAAAAAAATATATTTTTTTCCAAAGTAACTAAAAAAATATTTTTTTTTCCAAAGTAACTAAAAAAATTTTTTTTTTTCCAAAGTAACTAAAAAAATATTTTTTTTTCCAAAGAAACTAAAAAAATATTTTTTTTTCCAAAGTAACTAAAAATTTTTTTTTTTTTCCAAAGTAACTAAAAAAATATTTTGTTTTCCAAAGTAACTAAAAAAATATTTTTTTTTCCAAAGTAACTAAAAAAATATTTTTTTTCCCAAAGTAACTAAAAAAATATTTTTTTTCCCAAAGTAACTAAAAAAATATTTTTTTTTCCAAAGTAACTAAAAAAGTAACTTTTTTTCCAAAGTAACTAAAAAAATATTTTTTTTCCAAAGTAACTAAAAAAGTAAATTTTTTCCAAAGTAACTAAAAAAGTAAATTTTTTCCAAAGTAACTAAAAAAATATTTTTTTTTCCAAAGTAACTAAAAAAATATTTTTTTTTCCAAAGTAACTAAAAAAGTAAATTTTTTCCAAAGTAACTAAAAAAACATTTTTTTTTCCAAAGTAACTAAAAAAATATTTTTTTTTCCAAAGTAACTAAAAAAATATTTTTTTTTCCAAAGTAACTAAAAAAATATTTTTTTTTCCAAAGTAACTAAAAAAATATTTTTTTTTCCAAAGTAACTAAAAAAATATTTTTTTTTCCAAAGTAACTAAAAAAATATTTTTTTTTCCAAAGTAACTAAAAAATTTTTTTTTTTTCCAAAGTAACTAAAAAAATATTTTTTTTCCCAAAGTAACTAAAAAAATATTTTTTTTCCAAAGTAACTAAAAAAATATTTTTTTTTCCAAAGTAACTAAAAAAATATTTTTTTTTCCAAAGTAACTAAAAAAATATTTTTTTTTCCAAAGTAACTAAAAAAATATTTTTTTTTCCAAAGTAACTAAAAAAATATTTTTTTTTCCAAAGTAACTAAAAAAATATTTTTTTTTCCAAAGAAACTAAAAAAATATTTTTTTTTCCAAAGTAACTAAAAAATTTTTTTTTTTTCCAAAGTAACTAAAAAAATATTTTGTTTTCCAAAGTAACTAAAAAAATATTTTTTTTTCCAAAGTAACTAAAAAAATATTTTTTTTTCCAAAGTAACTAAAAAAATATTTTTTTTCCCAAAGTAACTAAAAAAATATTTTTTTTCCCAAAGTAACTAAAAAAATATTTTTTTTTCCAAAGTAACTAAAAAAGTAACTTTTTTTCCAAAGTAACTAAAAAAATATTTTTTTTTCCAAAGTAACTAAAAAAGTAAATTTTTTCCAAAGTAACTAAAAAAATATTTTTTTTTCCAAAGTAACTAAAAAAATATTTTTTTTTCCAAAGTAACTAAAAAAGTAAATTTTTTCCAAAGTAACTAAAAAAATATTTTTTTTTTCCAAAGTAACTAAAAAAAAATTTTTTTTTCCAAAGTAACTAAAAAAATATTTTTTTTTCCAAAGTAACTAAAAAAATATTTTTTTTTCCAAAGTAACTAAAAAAATATTTTTTTTTCCAAAGTAACTAAAAAAATTTTTTTTTTTCCAAAGTAACTAAAAAAATTTTTTTTTTTCCAAAGTAACTAAAAAAATATTTTTTTTCCCAAAGTAACTAAAAAAATATTTTTTTTCCAAAGTAACTAAAAAAATATTTTTTTTTCCAAAGTAACTAAAAAAATATTTTTTTTTCCAAAGTAACTAAAAAAATATTTTTTTTTCCAAAGTAACTAAAAAAATATTTTTTTTTCCAAAGAAACTAAAAAAATATTTTGTTTTCCAAAGTAACTAAAAAAATATTTTGTTTTCCAAAGTAACTAAAAAAATATTTTTTTTTCCAAAGTAACTAAAAAAATATTTTTTTTTCCAAAGTAACTAAAAAAATATTTTTTTTTCCAAAGTAACTAAAAAAATATTTTTTTTTCCAAAGTAACTAAAAAAATATTTTTTTTCCCAAAGTAACTAAAAAAATATTTTTTTTTCCAAAGTAACTAAAAAAATATTTTTTTCCCAAAGTAACTAAAAAAATATTTTTTTTCCAAAGTAACTAAAAAAATATTTTTTTTTCCAAAGTAACTAAAAAAATATTTTTTTTTCCAAAGTAACTAAAAAAATATTTTTTTTTCCAAAGTAACTAAAAAAATATTTTTTTTTCCAAAGAAACTAAAAAAATATTTTTTTTTCCAAAGTAACTAAAAAAATATTTTTTTTTCCAAAGTAACTAAAAAAATATTTTTTTTTCCAAAGTAACTAAAAAAATAATTTTTTTTCCAAAGAAACTAAAAAAATATTTTTTTTTCCAAAGTAACTAAAAAATATATTTTTTTTCCAAAGTAACTAAAAAAATATTTTTTTTCCAAAGTAATTAAAAAAATATATTTTTTTCCAAAGTAACTAAAAAAATATTTTTTTTTCCAAAGTAACTAAAAAAATATTTTTTTTTCCAAAGTAACTAAAAAAATATTTTTTTTTCCAAAGTAACTAAAAAAATATTTTTTTTCCCAAAGTAACTAAAAAAATATTTTTTTTTCCAAAGTAACTAAAAAATATTTTTTTTTCCAAAGTAACTAAAAAAATATTTTTTTTTCCAAAGTAACTAAAAAAATATTTTTTTTTCCAAAGTAACTAAAAAAATATTTTTTTTTCCAAAGTAACTAAAAAAATATTTTTTTTCCCAAAGTAACTAAAAAAATATTTTTTTTTCCAAAGTAACTAAAAAAATATTTTTTTTTCCAAAGAAACTAAAAAAATATTTTTTTTTCCAAAGTAACTAAAAAAATATTTTTTTTTCCAAAGAAACTAAAAAAATATTTTTTTTTCCAAAGTAACTAAAAAAATATTTTTTTTTCCAAAGTAACTAAAAAAATATTTTTTTTTCCAAAGTAACTAAAAAAATATTTTTTTTCCAAAGTAACTAAAAAAATATTTTTTTTTCCAAAGTAACTAAAAAAATATTTTTTTTTCCAAAGTAACTAAAAAAATATTTTTTTTTCCAAAGTAACTAAAAAAATATTTTTTTTTCCAAAGTAACTAAAAAAATATTTTTTTTTCCAAAGTAACTAAAAAATATATATTTTTTTCCAAAGTAACTAAAAAAATATTTTTTTTTCCAAAGTAACTAAAAAAATATTTTTTTTTCCAAAGTAACTAAAAAAATATTTTTTTTCCAAAGTAACTAAAAAAATATTTTTTTTTCCAAAGTAACTAAAAAAATATTTTTTTTTCCAAAGTAACTAAAAAAATATTTTTTTTTCCAAAGTAACTAAAAAAATATTTTTTTTTCCAAAGTAACTAAAAAAATATTTTTTTTTCCAAAGAAACTAAAAAAATATTTTTTTTTCCAAAGTAACTAAAAATTTATTTATTTTTCCAAAGTAACTAAAAAAATATTTTGTTTTCCAAAGTAACTAAAAAAATATTTTTTTTTCCAAAGTAACTAAAAAAATATTTTTTTTTCCAAAGTAACTAAAAAAATATTTTTTTTTCCAAAGTAACTAAAAAAATATTTTTTTTTCCAAAGTAACTAAAAAAATATTTTTTTTCCCAAAGTAACTAAAAAAATATTTTTTTTCCCAAAGTAACTAAAAAAATATTTTTTTTTCCAAAGTAACTAAAAAAGTAACATTTTTTCCAAAGTAACTAAAAAAATATTTTTTTTTCCAAAGTAACTAAAAAAATATTTTTTTTTCCAAAGTAACTAAAAAAAATTTTTTTTTTCCAAAGTAACTAAAAAAGTAAATTTTTTCCAAAGTAACTAAAAAAATATTTTTTTTTCCAAAGTAACTAAAAAATTTATTTTTTCCAAAGTAACTAAAAAATTTATTTTTTTCCAAAGTAACTAAAAAAATATTTTTTTTTCCAAAGTAACTAAAAAAATATTTTTTTTTCCAAAGTAACTAAAAAAATATTTTTTTTTCCAAAGTAACTAAAAAAATATTTTTTTTTCCAAAGTAACTAAAAAAATATTTTTTTTTCCAAAGTAACTAAAAAAATATTTTTTTTCCAAAGTAACTAAAAAAATATTTTTTTTTCCAAAGTAACTAAAAAAATATTTTTTTTTCCAAAGTAACTAAAAAAATATTTTTTTTTCCAAAGTAACTAAAAAAATATTTTTTTTTCCAAAGTAACTAAAAAAATATATTTTTTTCCAAAGTAACTAAAAAAATATTTTTTTTTCCAAAGTAACTAAAAAAATATTTTTTTTTCCAAAGTAACTAAAAAAATATTTTTTTTTCCAAAGTAACTAAAAAAATATTTTTTTTTCCAAAGAAACTAAAAAAATATTTTTTTTTCCAAAGTAACTAAAAAATATTTTTTTTTTCCAAAGTAACTAAAAAAATATTTTTTTTTCCAAAGTAACTAAAAAAATATTTCTTTTTCCAAAGAAACTAAAAAAAATTTTTTTTTTCCAAAGTAACTAAAAAAATATATTTTTTTCCAAAGTAACTAAAAAAATATTTTTTTTTCCAAAGTAACTAAAAAAATATTTTTTTTCCCAAAGTAACTAAAAAAATATTTTTTTTCCAAAGTAACTAAAAAAATATTTTTTTTTCCAAAGTAACTAAAAAAATATTTTTTTTTCCAAAGTAACTAAAAAAATATTTTTTTTTCCAAAGTAACTAAAAAAATATTTTTTTTTCCAAAGAAACTAAAAAAATATTTTTTTTTCCAAAGTAACTAAAAAAATATTTTTTTTTCCAAAGTAACTAAAAAAATATTTTTTTTTCCAAAGTAACTAAAAAAATATTTTTTTTTCCAAAGTAACTAAAAAAATATTATTTTTTTCCAAAGTAACTAAAAAAATATTTTTTTTCCCAAAGTAACTAAAAAAATTTTTTTTTTTCCAAAGTAACTAAAAAATATTTTTTTTTCCAAAGTAACTAAAAAAATATTTTTTTTTCCAAAGTAACTAAAAAAATATATTTTTTTCCAAAGTAACTAAAAAAATAATTTTTTTTCCAAAGTAACTAAAAAAATAATTTTTTTTCCAAAGTAACTAAAAAAATATTTTTTTTTCCAAAGTAACTAAAAAAATATTTTTTTTTCCAAAGAAACTAAAAAAATATTTTTTTTTTCAAAGTAACTAAAAAAATATTTTTTTTTCCAAAGTAACTAAAAAAATATTTTTTTTTCCAAAGTAACTAAAAAAATATTTTTTTTCCAAAGTAACTAAAAAAATATTTTTTTTTCCAAAGTAACTAAAAAAATATTTTTTTTTCCAAAGTAACTAAAAAAATATTTTTTTTTCCAAAGTAACTAAAAAAATATTTTTTTTTCCAAAGTAACTAAAAAAATATTTTTTTTTCCAAAGTAACTAAAAAAATATTTTTTTTTCCAAAGTAACTAAAAAAATATTTTTTTTTCCAAAGTAACTAAAAAAATATTTTTTTTTCCAAAGTAACTAAAAAAATATTTTTTTTTCCAAAGTAACTAAAAAAATATTTTTTTTTCCAAAGTAACTAAAAAAATATTTTTTTTTCCAAAGTAACTAAAAAAATATTTTTTTTTCCAAAGAAACTAAAAAAATATTTTTTTTTCCAAAGTAACTAAAAATTTATTTATTTTTCCAAAGTAACTAAAAAAATATTTTGTTTTCCAAAGTAACTAAAAAAATATTTTTTTTTCCAAAGTAACTAAAAAAATATTTTTTTTTCCAAAGTAACTAAAAAAATATTTTTTTTTCCAAAGTAACTAAAAAAATATTTTTTTTTCCAAAGTAACTAAAAAAATATTTTTTTTCCCAAAGTAACTAAAAAAATATTTTTTTTCCCAAAGTAACTAAAAAATTTTTTTTTTTTCCAAAGTAACTAAAAAAGTAACTTTTTTTCCAAAGTAACTAAAAAAATATTTTTTTTTCCAAAGTAACTAAAAAAGTAAATTTTTTCCAAAGTAACTAAAAAAATATTTTTTTTTCCAAAGTAACTAAAAAAATTTTTTTTTCCAAAGTAACTAAAAAAGTAAATTTTTTCCAAAGTAACTAAAAAAATATTTTTTTTTCCAAAGTAACTAAAAAATTTATTTTTTTCCAAAGTAACTAAAAAAATATATTTTTTTCCAAAGTAACTAAAAAAATATTTTTTTTTCCAAAGTAACTAAAAAAATATTTTTTTTTCCAAAGTAACTAAAAAAATATTTTTTTTTCCAAAGTAACTAAAAAAATATTTTTTTTTCCAAAGTAACTAAAAAAATATTTTTTTTCCAAAGTAACTAAAAAAATATTTTTTTTTCCAAAGTAACTAAAAAAATATTTTTTTTTCCAAAGTAACTAAAAAAATATTTTTTTTTCCAAAGTAACTAAAAAAATATTTTTTTTTCCAAAGTAACTAAAAAAATATTTTTTTTTCCAAAGTAACTAAAAAAATATTTTTTTTTCCAAAGTAACTAAAAAAATATTTTTTTTTCCAAAGTAACTAAAAAAATATTTTTTTTTCCAAAGTAACTAAAAAAATATTTTTTTTTCCAAAGAAACTAAAAAAATATTTTTTTTTCCAAAGTAACTAAAAAATATTTTTTTTTTCCAAAGTAACTAAAAACATATTTTTTTTTCCAAAGTAACTAAAAAAATATTTTTTTTTCCAAAGAAACTAAAAAAAAATTTTTTTTTCCAAAGTAACTAAAAAAAAAAAAATTTTCCAAAGAAACTAAAAAAATATTTTTTTTTCCAAAGTAACTAAAAATTTTTTTTTTTTTCCAAAGTAACTAAAAAAATATTTTGTTTTCCAAAGTAACTAAAAAAATATTTTTTTTTCCAAAGTAACTAAAAAAATATTTTTTTTTCCAAAGTAACTAAAAAAATATTTTTTTTTCCAAAGTAACTAAAAAAATATATTTTTTTCCAAAGTAACTAAAAAAATATTTTTTTTTCCAAAGTAACTAAAAAAATATTTTTTTTTCCAAAGTAACTAAAAAAATATTTTTTTTTCTAAAGTAACTAAAAAAATATTTTTTTTTCCAAAGTAACTAAAAAAATATTTTTTTTCCAAAGTAACTAAAAAAATATTTTTTTTCCAAAGTAACTAAAAAAGTAACTTTTTTTCCAAAGTAACTAAAAAAATATTTTTTTTTCCAAAGTAACTAAAAAAGTAAATTTTTTCCAAAGTAACTAAAAAAATATTTTTTTTCCAAAGTACCTAAAAAAGTAACTTTTTTTCCAAAGTAACTAAAAAAATATTTTTTTTTCCAAAGTAACTAAAAAAGTAAATTTTTTCCAAAGTAACTAAAAAAATATTTTTTTTTCCAAAGTAACTAAAAAAATATTTTTTTTTCCAAAGTAACTAAAAAAATATTTTTTTTTCCAAAGTAACTAAAAAAATATTTTTTTTTCCAAAGTAACTAAAAAAATATTTTTTTTTCCAAAGTAACTAAAAAAATATTTTTTTTTCCAAAGTAACTAAAAAATTTTTTTTTTTCCAAAGCAACTAAAAAAATATTTTTTTTTCCAAAGTAACTAAAAAAATATTTTTTTTTCCAAAGTAACTAAAAAAAATTTTTTTTTCCAAAGTAACTAAAAAAATATTTTTTTTTCCAAAGTAACTAAAAAAATTTTTTTTTTCCAAAGTAACTAAAAATTTTTTTTTTTTCCAAAGTAACTAAAAAAATATTTTTTTTTCCAAAGTAACTAAAAAATATTTTTTTTTCCAAAGAAACTAAAAAAATATTTTTTTTTCCAAAGTAACTAAAAATTTTTTTTTTTTTCCAAAGAAACTAAAAAAATATTTTTTTTTCCAAAGTAACTAAAATTTTTTTTTTTTTTCCAAAGTAACTAAAAAAATATTTTTTTTTCCAAAGTAACTAAAAAAATATTTTTTTTTCCAAAGTAACTAAAAAAATATTTTTTTTTCCAAAGTAACTAAAAAAATATTTTTTTTTCCAAAGTAACTAAAAAAATATTTTTTTTTCCAAAGTAACTAAAAAAATATTTTTTTTTCCAAAGTAACTAAAAAATATATTTTTTTTTTCCAAAGTAACTAAAAAAATATTTTTTTTTCCAAAGTAACTAAAAAAATATTTTTTTTTCCAAAGTAACTAAAAAATATATTTTTTTTTCCAAAGTAACTAAAAAAATATTTTGTTTTCCAAAGTAACTAAAAAAATATTTTTTTTTCCAAAGTAACTAAAAAAATATTTTTTTTTCCAAAGTAACTAAAAAAATATTTTTTTTTCCAAAGTAACTAAAAAAATATTTTTTTCCCAAAGTAACTAAAAAAATATTTTTTTTCCCAAAGTAACTAAAAAAATATTTTTTTTCCAAAGTAACTAAAAAAGTAACTTTTTTTCCAAAGTAACTAAAAAAATATTTTTTTTCCAAAGTAACTAAAAAAGTAAATTTTTTCCAAAGTAACTAAAAAAATATTTTTTTTTCCAAAGTAACTAAAAAAATATTTTTTTTTCCAAAGTAACTAAAAAAGTAAATTTTTTCCAAAGTAACTAAAAAAATATTTTTTTTTCCAAAGTAACTAAAAAAATATTTTTTTTCCAAAGTAACTAAAAAAATATTTTTTTTCCAAAGTAACTAAAAAATATTTTTTTTTCCAAAGTAACTAAAAAAATATTTTTTTTTCCAAAGTAACTAAAAAAATATTTTTTTTTCCAAAGTAACTAAAAAAATATTTTTTTTTCCAAAGTAACTAAAAAAATATTTTTTTTTCCAAAGTAACTAAAAAAATATTTTTTTTTCCAAAGTAACTAAAAAAATATTTTTTTTTCCAAAGTAACTAAAAAAATATTTTTTTTCCAAAGTAATTAAAAAATATTTTTTTTTCCAAAGTAACTAAAAAATATTTTTTTTTCCAAAGTAACTAAAAAAATATTTTTTTTTCCAAAGTAACTAAAAAAATATTTTTTTTCCAAAGTAACTAAAAAAATATTTTTTTTCCCAAAGTAACTAAAAAAATATTTTTTTTCCCAAAGTAACTAAAAAAATATTTTTTTTTCCAAAGTAACTAAAAAAATATTTTTTTTTCCAAAGTAACTAAAAAAATATTTTTTTTCCAAAGTAACTAAAAAAATATTTTTTTTTCCAAAGTAACTAAAAAAATATTTTTTTTCCAAAGTAATTAAAAAAATATTTTTTTTTCCAAAGTAACTAAAAAAATATTTTTTTTTCCAAAGTAACTAAAAAAATATTTTTTTTCCAAAGTAACTAAAAAAATATTTTTTTTTCCAAAGTAACTAAAAAAATATGTTGTTTTCCAAAGTAACTAAAAAAATATTTTTTTTTCCAAAGTAACTAAAAAAATATTTTTTTTTCCAAAGTAACTAAAAAAATATTTTTTTTTCCAAAGTAACTAAAAAAATATTTTTTTTTCCAAAGTAACTAAAAAAATATTTTTTTTTCCAAAGTAACTAAAAAAATATTTTTTTTCCCAAAGTAACTAAAAAAATATTTTTTTTCCCAAAGTAACTAAAAAAATATTTTTTTTTCCAAAGTAACTAAAAAAGTAACTTTTTTTCCAAAGTAAGTAAAAAAAAAAATTTTTTCCAAAGTAACTAAAAAAATATTTTTTTTTCCAAAGTAACTAAAAAAATATTTTTTTTTCCAAAGTAACTAAAAACAAAAAAATTTTCCAAGTAACTAAAAAAATATTTTTTTTTCCAAAGTAACTAAAAAAATATTTTTTTTTCCAAAGTAACTAAAAAAATATTTTTTTTCCAAAGTAATTAAAAAAATATTTTCTTTTCCAAAGTAACTAAAAAAATATTTTTTTTTCCAAAGTAACTAAAAAAATATTTTTTTTTCCAAAGTAACTAAAAAAATATTTTTTTTTCCAAAGTAACTAAAAAATATTTTTTTTTCCAAAGTAACTAAAAAAATATTTTTTTTCCCAAAGTAACTAAAAAAATATTTTTTTCCCAAAGTAACTAAAAAAATATTTTTTTTCCAAAGTAACTAAAAAAGTAACTTTTTTCCAAAGTAACTAAAAAAATATTTTTTTTTCCAAAGTAACTAAAAAAGTAAATTTTTTCCAAAGTAACTAAAAAATATTTTTTTTCCAAAGTAACTAAAAAAATATATTTTTTTCCAAAGTAACTAAAAAAATATTTTTTTTCCAAAGTAACTAAAAAAATATTTTTTTTCCAAAGTAACTAAAAAAATATTTTTTTTCCAAAGTAACTAAAAAAATATTTTTTTTTCCAAAGTAACTAAAAAAATATTTTTTTTCCAAAGTAACTAAAAAAATATTTTTTTTTCCAAAGTAACTAAAAAAATTTTTTTTTTCCAAAGTAACTAAAAAAATATTTTTTTTCCAAAGTAATTAAAAAAATATTTTTTTTCCAAAGTAACTAAAAAAATTTTTTTTTTTCCAAAGTAACTAAAAAAATATTTTTTTTTCCAAAGTAACTAAAAAAATATTTTTTTTTCCAAAGTAACTAAAAAAATATTTTTTTTCCAAAGTAACTAAAAAAATATTTTTTTTTCCAAAGTAACTAAAAATATATTTTTTTTTCCAAAGTAACTAAAAAAATATTTTTTTTTCCAAAGTAACTAAAAAAATATTTTTTTTTCCAAAGTAACTAAAAAAATATTTTTTTTTCCAAAGTAACTAAAAAAATATTTTTTTCCAAAGTAACTAAAAAAATATTTTTTTTTCCAAAGTAACTAAAAAAATATTTTTTTTCCAAAGTAACTAAAAAAATATTTTTTTTTCCAAAGTAACTAAAAAAATATTTTTTTTTCCAAAGAAACTAAAAAAATATATTTTTTCCAAAGAAACTAAAAAAATATTTTTTTTTCCAAAGTAACTAAAAATTTATTTATTTTCCAAAGTAACTAAAAAAATATTTTGTTTTCCAAAGTAACTAAAAAAATATTTTTTTTTCCAAAGTAACTAAAAAAATATTTTTTTTTCCAAAGTAACTAAAAAAATATTTTTTTTCCAAAGTAACTAAAAAAATATTTTTTTTTCCAAAGTAACTAAAAAAATATTTTTTTTCCCAAAGTAACTAAAAAAATATTTTTTTTCCCAAAGTAACTAAAAAAATATTTTTTTTCCAAAGTAACTAAAAAGTAACTTTTTTTCCAAAGTAACTAAAAAATATTTTTTTTTCCAAAGTAACTAAAAAAGTAAATTTTTTCCAAAGTAACTAAAAAAATATTTTTTTTTCCAAAGTAACTAAAAAATTTATTTTTTTCCAAAGTAACTAAAAAAATATTTTTTTTTCCAAAGTAACTAAAAAAATATTTTTTTTTCCAAAGTAACTAAAAAAATATTTTTTTTTCCAAAGTAACTAAAAAAATATTTTTTTTTCCAAAGTAACTAAAAAAATATTTTTTTTTCCAAAGTAACTAAAAAAATATTTTTTTTCCAAAGTAACTAAAAAAATATTTTTTTTCCAAAGTAACTAAAAAAATATTTTTTTTTCCAAAGTAACTAAAAAAATATTTTTTTTTCCAAAGTAACTAAAAAAATATTTTTTTTTCCAAAGTAACTAAAAAAATATTTTTTTTCCAAAGTAACTAAAAAAATATTTTTTTTTCCAAAGTAACTAAAAAAATATTTTTTTTCCAAAGTAACTAAAAAAATATTTTTTTTTCCAAAGTAACTAAAAAAATATTTTTTTTCCAAAGAAACTAAAAAATATTTTTTTTTCCAAAGTAACTAAAAAATATTTTTTTTTTCAAAGTAACTAAAAAAATATTTTTTTTTCCAAAGTAACTAAAAAAATATTTTTTTTCCAAAGAAACTAAAAAATTTTTTTTTTTCCAAAGTAACTAAAAAAAAAATTTTTTTTCCAAGAAACTAAAAAAATATTTTTTTTCCAAAG